>NC_044209.1:30378250-30428250 GCF_900880675.1 Sparus aurata
ACTCTGACTTCAGCTCACCAGCTCAACATTCAAACAGGAAGCTGGATGTTTGGAAGGTGAATCAGCACTACAGCTCCCAGCATGCTTTGCAAGATGTTAGTCTGAAATTGAATTTGTTTAAACTGATATTAGTTTACATTCAGTCAAATCAGCTGACTGAGGGAAACTTAAAACTAGGGCTGAAACGATTCATCGAGCTACTCGATTAACTCGATTATAAAAATTCTTTGAGGCAAAAACTCTGCCTCGAAGCCTCGTTAAATTCCTATGACGCGCACTATATGCGCAGGGATCTGATTGTTCCACACGGACCGTTGTTCAGGAAGCACACCAGCGCGTCATACATTTTCAATTTAGCTGGCTGGCACAATTTAGCTCTGTATTTGTAGTGATGTCGTGATGCGGTTTGACTAGATATTGGGCCCTATCTTAACGATCTGAAACGCAAGTATCAAACGCAAAGCGCAAGTAGCTTTGTGGGCGGATCTCAGGCGCTGTTGCTATTATGCCGGCGGGATAAATGACTATTGCGCCCAACGCAAATCTTAAATGTGTTGGTCTGAAGTAGCTACATTATTCATAGGTGTGGTTTGGGTGTAACGTGCAATAAACCAATCAGAGCGTCATCTCACACTCCCTTTAAAAGCAGGCGCACTCGTTCCATGGCGCATTGCTATTATAATGGCGAATTTGCCAGGCGCACGCCAGGAGCGGTTCACAGCCGAGGATACCGACATTCTCGTCAGAGGGGAAAAAGAATGAGTTCTTCTGTTTAAATCTTTTCAACTTTTTTTTGTATGGTTTGCAAAAACGGGAACTGCTGAGAGAAGCAAAGTGTATGCACGTTGAGCACACGCTACATTATGGCCAAGCATGCTTCCTTAAAATAGCATCTGAATAAGCGCCACTGACGTTAGACTAGGTTTTTCCTGGTCTGTGGCGCAAGTGTTTTCTGAAACGGCAAAATAGCACCAGTGAACGTTTGCGCCGGAACACGCCTCCTCTTTTCGCTGAACCGCCCCAGGAGCGCAAAGTCATTCCCTAATTTAAGGACGTGCGTCTGCGGAGGGAAAATTCCAATGTGCGCCGAATGCAAAATAGGAATTACAAAAGCGCCAGTGTACAAAGTCAATTGCGCTGAGTGCAAGATAAAGCCCATGATGTTTAGCTTTGATGTTTTTAACCTCTTCAACCCGAGCTGCGCATGTTGCATTATACATGCGAGCATGCTAACCATGTAGCAACATATTAATGCAGCACACCAACTTAACGGGAAGAAGCTCGGCTAAACGCTCATGATAATCATTTTCACCTAATCGAAACTCAATTTCGACACCAAGCAACTAAAGGAGCACGTAGAAAAAACACGCTAATGGCGCATGTCCGAAAAATCGGCGTTAGCGATTACGCTACTTCATGCTAATGCTACATACAGCATGTAAGCTGGGACTCTACAAATTTCAACTGTATACGTCTCATCACTCTGCGCCCAAAACTCACTGAAACAGCCGCCGAAGAAGAGCAAAAATAAACATCACTTTATACAGACATGATCATGAATTACGTGCTACATTGGCTGTTTTGTGATTATAAACTTTGTTTGAGTGCATTACACCGCCTCCACCGGCTAATCCAATGTGTCTGTGTCACTTTGAAATGATTCCTGACAGTTCAGGATAAGTTTCAGTTCCAGGAGGACACGTATAATGTGGAGTAGGTAGGACTCTAGTCTTCCCACACGGTGTATTTGCCTCCTTGTGATTGGCGGATTAGTGTGATTATCATGGATTTGGGGACTGAAGACTGAAAAAGTCTTATTTATAATTTATTTATTTTATTTATTTATAATTGTTTTATAAACAAATCAATGGATATACTAGTTTGGTCTAGCTACCGGAACACACGGATGTCAACAAACAGGTAAGTAGCTGCTTGCACAAACACACTGTTTTAACTACTTTTTATTCAGTTTGAGTCATACACGCTACAGTGCTGTGTGCTAAGGTGTCTGCTGATGTTGCATAACTTTTGGTGTGAGATGTGGAGCATGTTAAGACGCTTAAAACACAGTGTGAAGTTCTGACCCCATGCTGTTAGCGTTCAATGCTAAGTCTCCGTTCACGGAGCTCTGTAATGGTTGGACCAAATGTTATCGCGTCTTCGGTGCTGGCAAGTCAAGGGTAGCTTGAGCAATGAAGCTGCATGTTTAAATCGACCGAAGTTCTCCTTTAAAGTTCAGATAAACTGAATGATGAAATCACCATGAAACGGAAACAAACTGCTTAAAGTTTAAAGCTGTGAAGACTAAACTGTGATCTCATTGGCTGATGAAGTGACAGACAGACTGTGATTGGCTGATGTCACAGGACTTGTCAGCCTACATGTTTGTTGCTGCTTGAGTTATGCTAAGCTAACACCATTGTTGTCGCCTCAGTGCATTAGTGTCATACATCACTGTCTTCAGCTAACATTAGCATTAGCATAAATGATCAGTTAGCACGATAGCTCGACCATCTCTCTCTCTCTCTCTCTCTGTAACTCAGTGTATGTGTCTCTCGACCCTCTCTCTCCTCATGTCGTTATTATTATTCTTCCTCTGAAACAGACTCAGTTGTGTATGTGTTCGAGAGGGTGTGAGTGTGTGTGTGTATGTGTGTTCTATATATAGAATGATGTACGCTTGTGAAAGGCTGCGCTCTCTCTCTCTCTCTCTGTAACTCATTGTGTATGTCTCTCGACCCTCGCTCTCTGATTTACCTCCAGATGTCTCACATGTGAAATGTGAACTTCAGTTGTTTGTGTGCAGACTCACCTGGTGCTCGGAGTCCTATATAATCTATATGATCCTATATTTATCATTATATGGATCATTAAAGATCATATATGACTCTGTGTGTGTGTGTGTGTGTGTGTTTGTGTGTTCAGTTGTCTTTGAACAGTCTTGAGTTAAGTTAAAAAAATTAACAGTCCTTGTTTTTACAGTTTTTATTTGAAGTTATTTAAAGACAGAAAACATTTTCATAATAATTACAGCGCTGTGTCTAATGATTATTTTATTGATATATTCTTATCTGTTGATAATTATATAAACGTGACGCGGTGACGTCATCGCGCCCAAAACAAAATAATTTTTGTTCTGACAATCTTTAATATTTCTCAATGAAGATGAAGAAAACACACACTCGGTGAAACACAGTTACACACAATTACACTCGCACACTCACACACACGCATAACTCTCACACATGGTAACCTACACACACACGCACAGTAACCCTCACACGCACGCACACACACAGTAACACTCGCACGCACGCACGCACACACAGTGCTCGCGCTCCTACCTGACTCAGGACTTTCTTCATCCTCTCTCATTCATCTCATCTCTAGCACCCAGCGGTCCCTCCGTCCACAGCCGTGTCCCTCACGGTCCGGCCCGGTTTAAGTCCTGCATCATGTCGGTCCGAGTCCGGACAGATCCACCGAACAGATTCACAACAGAGGAGAGCCGAGCGAGTCCAACACCACACCGGACCAGCGGACCGGAACAGAACACAGCAGGTCCTGGTCAGTCAGTCAGTCCGGGGCAGCACGACTCACTCCTGGTCCGGGACTTCACTGCGGGTCCACACCGGGGACAGTGACAGACGGGAGCAGCGCGTGCTGCCGGTGAGGAGAATGCTGCAGAGTGCCAGCCAATCAGAGAGTGAGGGAGGGAGGTCGTGTGTGTGTGTGTGTGTGTGTGTGTGTGTCACTTTTATTTCAAACACAAACACAAGATTGCCAATTTACACTGATCGCGTTGTGATCTTGTTGTCTTTGTGTTGTCATCAAGTTGCACACATCAGTAAAACATTGATCACTTTATTATAACAGAATAAACAGCAGCATCAACTGGAACAAACTGAGCATGCTCACATCTCTGAGTAACAAACCAACCAAACACACTCTAAAATGATTTAAAAACAAAACAAAAAGCAAAGTAGACGATTAAAATAAGTTAAAAAATCAAATAAAGTACGAGCACTAAATCAAGGTTGTTCACATTATTCTGTCCACAACCAAGAATACCCAGAATCCTCTGCTGTCAGCATTGTAGCGATTCAGGTACCTGAGTCAATGAAACCACAAATACATTCAAGGTGATGGAGGTGATGAAGATGGAAGTGATAGCGGTGGAGTTGATTAAGGTGATGAAGTTGATGGAGACGATACAGGTGGAGATGATGAACAGTGTTGTGGGTAACGCGTTACAAAGTAACGTTACAAAGGTTACAAAGGTTAACGTTACAAAGTAACGCGTTAGAGTACTCTAATTACTTTTTCCATGTAACGTGTAACGTAACGCGTTAGTTTCGTGCATCAAGCAATCAGTAACTTCGTTATTTTTTTTTAAAAGTAATCTGTTATTTTAAGAATTTCTCCGGATAAGGAAAGGAAAATCCCGACTGCAGCCTGCTTTTTGTCAGACAGCACTGTGCCACCTGCGGATGTGTCAGCGGAGGCGCAGCGCTGTGATGCGTCTGTGCCCTGCTGCTGACCTACGTTACCTGTGTGTGGACAGCTTTTGCTGGTATATATAGAAGAGTCTCCAGGACATACACGGAGCCGGTGACTATAGAAGAGTCTCCAGGACATACACGGAGCCAGTGACTATAGAGAAGAGTCTCCAGGACATACACGGAGCCGGTGACTATAGAGAAGAGTCTCCAGGACATACACGGAGCCGGTGACTCTAGAGAAGAGTCTCCAGGACATACACGGAGCCGGTGACTATAGAAGAGTCTCCAGGACATACACGGAGCCGGTGACTATAGAGAAGAGTCTCCAGGACATACACGGAGCCGGTGACTCTAGAGAAGAGTCTCCAGGACATACACGGAGCCGGTGACTATAGAAGAGTCTCCAGGACATACACGGAGCCGGTGACTCTAGAGAAGAGTCTCCAGGACATACACGGAGCCGGTGACTATAGAGAAGAGTCTCCAGGACATACACGGAGCCGGTGACTCTAGAGAAGAGTCTCCAGGACATACACGGAGCCGGTGACTATAGAAGAGTCTCCAGGACATACACGGAGCCGGTGACTCTAGAGAAGAGTCTCCAGGACATACACGGAGCCGGTGACTCTAGAAGAGTCTCCAGGACATACACGGAGCCGGTGACTATAGAGAAGAGTCTCCAGGACATACACGGAGCCGGTGACTATAGAAGAGTCTCCAGGACATACACGGAGCCGGTGACTCTAGAAGAGTCTCCAGGACATACACGGAGCCGGTGACTCTAGAGAAGAGTCTCCAGGACATACACGGAGCCGGTGACTCTAGAGAAGAGTCTCCAGGACATACACGGAGCCGGTGACTCTAGAAGAGTCTCCAGGACATACACGGAGCCGGTGACTCTAGAGAAGAGTCTCCAGGACATACACAGAGCCTGTTTTCTGTAGCCGATCCTGATTGAAATAAAGTTTTTGTCCTGCAGCTGCTGACCCACATACTGAAACATCCTGTATTGCATTCTGGGTAAAATGGACCACATTACAGACTGACTCACCCAAAGTTTAACATGCTGCGTAGATATGTACACACAAAAGCTCTGGAGAGTATGAAGAAAAAAACGGATTGGAAATCCATGCAAAAACCAAAAAAACATCAAGGTATCATATCAAACAAACAAAAACATGCCGCCATTGCAACTTTTATGCAGTTAGCATCAGGTGTGTGTGTGTGTGTGTGTGTGTGTGTGTGTGTGTGTGTGCACACGCACGTGTATCCCAAGAGTTTACGAGTTTTTGCAGCTTTTGTTGTGACCCACTTGGCTACTCGTGTAGCTGCAGAAGCCAAGCAGGTCAAGGAGAAAACTAGGTTTACTAGGTTTCAGTCCCTGTGTTTATTTTTTGACCATGCTGTCCCAGCTGACTCCTTTGAGAGCTTGGCTCATGGGTAGTCTGTGCAGAATGGGCTGCTTGTGAGAAAATGGACCCCTCCACTGACACTTTGATGGGGGAGCCATGGTTACAGGTTGTTGTGCCTGCCACTACTAACCATGCAGTGATGAAGACTGCTCATGACATGTTGGGGCATTCAGGGGTGAGAAAGACATGTGACCGCATTATGCATCATTTCTATTGGCCAAGGTTAAAGAGAGATGTTGCTGCTTACATAAAAACTTGCCACATCTGCCAGATGACTGGTAAGCCTAATCAAGTTATCAAGCCTGCACCTTTGCAGCCAATACCCGTGGAGGCTGGTCCTTTTGACCATTTACAGTTGGACTGTGTTGGGCAGTTGCCCACTTCTACATGTGGCTCTAGGTATTTGTTGACCATCATGTGCCAGGTGACACGTTACCCTTTTGCCTCTACTACGTTTCGTTACCCCCCAGGTCCATTGTAAAGGCTCTTTCCCAGTTCATCTGGGAGGAGGGTGAGTAGGGTGAGGAGGCTGAGTGAGGAGGCTGAGTACAGGGCCGTGGTGGACAACTTCGTCACATGGTGCGAGCTGAACCACCTGCAGCTCAACACAGCAAAAACCAAAGAGCTGGTGGTGGATCTGAGGAGAACCAGGACACCAGTGACCCCAGTTTCCATCCTGGGGCATAACGTGGACATCGTTGATCACTACAGATATCTGGGGGTGTTCATTGTCAATAAACTGGACTGGACTAAGAACACTGAAGTCCTCTACAAGAAGGGACAACTGCCTCTATTTTCTGAAGAGGCTCCGCTCCTTTAACATCTGCCGGACGATGCTGAGGAGGTTTTATGAGTCTGTGGTGGCCAGTGCTATTATGTTTGCTGTTGTGGGCTGGGGCAGCAGTCTGAGAGTAGCCGATGCCAACAGACTCAATAAACTGATCAGAAAGGCCAGTGACATTGTGGGGGTGGAGCTGGACTCTTTGACTGCAGCGTCAGACCGGAGGATGCTGTCGAAGGTGCGAGCGATACTGCAGTATGGCTCTCACCCTCTCCACAACGCTCTGGTCGAACAGAGGAGCACCTTCAGCCAAAGACGGATTACTCCTAAATGCACCACTGAGCGCCACAGGAAGTCAAATATATAAAAGACATTTTACTTACTTGAATCTGATGAATTTAGTCCAATGAAACAAAGCAATGTTGTCCGAAGGAAACCATGAGAGGTTGTGTGAGTTCATGGCCATGAGGCCGGACTTAAAAACAAATGTACTATCCAATAGCATCGTGAGACTGAACAATAGGACCCAATGACTATGTAAATGAGGTAAAAAACAAGACAAAATATAACAGATTGTTTTTTAGCGTGGCTAAAGGTAACATTGTAATATTACAACAGTGGGTCTTAGAGGATTAAGCCGTATCATGAGCGTTCTGATACACCTGCAGGTGGCGCAGTCGCACAACCTGTGGCCTTAAGTGATGATGTAATGTCTCCTGTCTCTCCTTTTGATCCTTCGGTGGCAGTGCAGGAACAGGAGGAGATCAGGGTTACTGACGACGGTGTTTTGCGTGCACTTCTTAATAACTCTGAGACCTTGAAGCAACTTCCACAGTTGTTACAACACTTGTCAGAGGACAAGCGAGGTGAGTTAATCAATTTGATTCAAGAGTTTCCAATGCTGTTTTCAGATACTCCAACTCAGACCCAGTTGTATCAGCCTGAAATAGATGTTGGTGATGTTTCCCTAGTCACACAGTGTTTTTATCGTGTTTCTAAGGAAAAACTTAAACACATTGACACAGAAGTACCTCCTTAACAATGGACTGGCCGAACCTTCTTCGTCAGCCTGGGCTTCGCCACGTTCCGATTCTGCATAGACTATCGAAAACTCAACCTGACATAATGAACCCTGACAGTTTTCCATTTCCGAGGATTGAAGACTGTGTAGACCAGGTGGGGGCTGCCAGGTTTGTTAGCAAGTTTGACCTCCTCAAGGCTTACAGGCAAGTGACTGGCAATGCACCGGCCACTTTTCAGCGCCTCATGAACACTGTTGTTGCTGGTCTGGAGGGCTGTGCGGTGTATTAAGGTGATGTGGTGGTCCATAGCAATAGCTGGGGGCACACTTGGACATTATTAGAGCTCTTTTCCATCGCCTTTCTGATGCCAAATTGACTATCAACCTCGCAAAGTGTGGGTTTGCGAGGGCGACAGTCACTTACTTGGGAAAGGTGGTGGGTCAAGGACAGGTGCATCCTGTTCGGGCTAAAACTTTGGCCATTGACCGGTACCCCTCACACACGAGGAAAAAAGAGCTTTTTGGGCATGTTCGATGTTTATGTCGATGGTGCTGTTTCTCTTGTGGTCTATTGTGATCATAACCCTTTGACATTACTGCAGTCACTCCAAAATGCGAACCAGTGGTTAATGCGCTGGACTCTATTTCTACACCCATTCAACTTAGAGATATGTCACATTAAAAGCTCAGACAATGTGATGGCTGATGCTTTGTCTCGTGCTCCGACGGATGGTGTTTCATGTTTATTAACTTATGCATCACTCTCTGTCTTCTTTGTTTTCCAGGGCCTGGATAACAGATGTTATGACAGTTGGGTTTTGGGTGTATATTTTTGTGTCCCTTTAATTACTTGGTTCACATTTGGTGATCTTGGTGAATTTGGTGTAATAAAAATAGGTGATTTTGGTATAATAGTTGTGGGCATAGTGACTTGTGATGGCCTACAAGCCTCTGGCTAAGGGGGAGGGTGTTACGGCCCCTTGGGCCTCTCATCCATGTTCTGCAGTAATGTGCTTATTTCTGTTCTCGCATCTTGTGGGCCTGGTCCCGTGTGTTCCTGAATGGGAATGTGCCAGCGCGCCAGTCTGCCAGCCGAGGACATAAAGTGGGCCTGGCCTTTTGAAATGAGTGGCGGATGCTTTGCTTTTTCTTTTTGTTCTGTTTGATGTTGAGATTGTTTTTTGGAACCCAAATGTTCGTTTCACTGAATTAAAACAACAGATGTGAATCTTTTGCAAAGTGTCTCCTGCTGTTTCTTTGTTACTCTGAGCTGGTAACACACACGCACACACGCACACACACACACAGACACACACACATACAATAGAAAAAACAAAAACAAAAACACACAGACATGAAAATACATGAACATATAATCAAAGATGAAGTCAATATTAATTTGTTTTTTTCTTTGTCAGATGTTTATGATGTGTTCTGTACTGATGGGAAACAACCTCATGTAACACTTTTTAATCTCTTTGTAGTTGTTTGAATCCGTTTGTAGTCATTTTTAATCAGTTTGTAGTTTTTAATCTCTTTGTGGTCATTTTAAATCTCTTTGTAGTCGTTTTAGTCTCTTTGTAGTCAATTTTAAACTGTTTCATGGGTTCATTATGTCAGGTGTTTTGTACTCATTTTTATCTAATTTGTTGTCATTTTTAATCAGTTTGTAGTTTTTAATATCTTTTGTAGTCGTTTTAATCTCTATGTAATTTATTTAAATCTCTTTGTAGTCATTTGAATCTTTTTGTAGGCATTTTAATCTCCTTGTAGTTGTTTTAATCTCCTTGTAGTTGTTTTAATCTCCTTGTAGTTGTTTTAATCTCTTTGCAGATGTTTTTCATCTTTTGTAGTCATTTTTAATATCTTTGTAGTCGTTTGAACCTCTTTGTATTTGTTTGAATCTTTTTGTAGTCGTTTTTAATCTCTTTTGTAGTAGTTATAATGTCTTTGTAGTCGTTTGACTCTCTTAGTAATTGTTTGAATCTCTTTGAAGTCTATTTAAATCTCTTTGTAGTTGTTTTAATCTTTTTTGTGTGTCAGTGAAAAGTATTCTGGGGCTGGAGTCGATCCAAGCTGACATTGTGTGACGGCAGGTACACCCTGGATAAGTTGCCAGTTCATCACAGGGCTCATATTCACACCTGCTAGTAACTCATGAAACTTTTTGCATGTCTTTGGATTGTGGGAGGAAGCCAGAGTACCCAGGGAAAAAAATGTCATCTTTACAAATATATGCCAATAGAATTTTATCTAGTTAGCATGTTAACAACATAAAATGTTCCTACAGTATGATGATCTGTCTACTCAACACACACACACACACACACACACACACACACACACACACACACACAGAGGAGAGGATGTGATGTGAAGAAGTAGAGTATTTATGTGATGTGTCTCTGCTCCTCTCTGGTGGACAGAATCTAGACTGCAGCTCAACAGAAAAAGTGACTTGTTTTTCAGAAATGATTAAATTAAATTAAAAGCATCTAAAAACATCACATAACGGCCGCTTAAAGGCTCAGGACCAGTTTTTAACGTTGGCAGCAGAATGTTTAGAGAATGGCATCAGCAGGGAGGTTTTACTGAGGTCATGTTCTTTTGAACTCTTGGAGAATCAGCCAGCTGCTCTCAGATGTTAATATCTAATAAAAATGTCAGACACACGGTGGTCTGCAGACAGACAGCAGGTCTGAACACATCCCTCACTGCCGGGCAGATTTGCGGTGATGTCATCAACATTCTGAGTTTTCGGCAGCAGTGTCCTGCAGAGCAACAAGATCATCTGAGCTACCAGAGAATCAGCTCCACCTGCTGGTGGATGTTTGGCGGAGATCTCTCACATGAGGTCAGAGTTCATCATCAGCCAATAGAAACACAGCTGTAAGACAGTGCTGTTACATTCAGATCAGTTATCAGAACATCAATATTTATTAATAACCTGCAACAGTTACATTTTGAGAGTCTCTCCTGTTATGACCCTAGGTCATTATTATTGTGTGTGTGTGTAGAGATGTGATGCTGCTCTGTCCCTCCTCCAAGTGTGTGAGCAGTCTGCTTTGAGTGTGTTCGGGATGATTGATAGCAGGTTGGATATGCTGATTGCTGCTGCTGGATTGGCCAGAGGCGGGAGAGGAGCCTTTTTAAACCACTGGCTGGCTGCACTCTTCCTCTCCAACCATTCTCCTTCTTCCAACTGGGACCAGTGCTAGGTTGATTAGGATTTCTGTGCTTGCATCTTGTGAAACCTTGTGTACTTGTTAGTCTGAGTATTTTTGTTAACTTGTGAAAAGAGATAATTGTATATGGTAGCCAGTAGGAGGGAGTAGCCTTTTCTTTAACCCTTTTTCTCCTGTTTTCCCCTTTTTAGGAGTTGGGTAAGAATCTTGTTTTTTGTTAATACTTTTGATTTGTATAGGGAAGGTAGGGAGTTAGATGATTTTTGTTTGTTGTTTTGGCCTGCACTCCCTCTGAAGCAAATAAAAAGCTACCTTTTTAAAAAGCTACCGTTCCTGTGACACTGGCCTTCTTGGGAGTGGGAAGAATGGGGAGCAGCACATCATGTTATGTCACTGATTCCCCTAGATGAGGGGCGTAACACTCCTTATTTGTCACTTCCTTTCTTTGTGTGTTTGCCACCCTTCCTCTGTGCTCAGGTGCGTTCCCTGGGTTCACTGTCAGGTGTGTTTCATGGGTTCATTATCTCAGGTGTGTTTCCTGGGTTCATTATGTCTGGTGTGTGTTTTTTTTTTTTTTTTATATACACTATTTTAAATTGGGAAATTCTTTTTTCCACTCACATTACACACAGGTGCGCACACACAAACACACATGCAGTGTAGAGGAGATGAGTGAAGGGGCAGCCACACATGCCACGGCGCCTAATGAGCAGTGTTAGGGGTCGGTGCCTTGCTCAAGGGCACCTCGGCAATGCCCAGGATGTGAACCAGCACTCTCCAACTGCCAGTCATCCACATCATTCTTTTTTTTTTTCTTGGTCCGGGTGGGACTTGAACCAGCGACCTTCAAGTCCCCAAGCCAAGTCCCTTATGGACTGAGCTATTGCAGCTTTTGCCGCCCCCCTTCGTGGGTTCATGATGTCAGGTGTGTTTCAGTGTCCTTTCTGTCTCTTTGTCACCTGGGGTCCGTTTCACAAAGCAGGTTCAACAAACTCTGAGTCCAACTCTGAACTCTGAGTTGATCTACTCTGAGATAGGAAACTCTGAGTTTTCGGTTCCAGAACAGCAGATTTGAGTTAGTTTGATCAACTCGGAGCAGTTTAACCTGGAGTTAAGCACGTGCACCACAAGTATAAAAAGACAGCATCAATGGAGCCCCGATTCGACGAGTCACTATGGCAACGGGAAAGAGGAGGGCTACGTTTTTCACCCCACTGGAATTGGAAATATTAATGCGCTCATACGGTGAGTTTGAGCACGTTTTTAGAAGGAAGTGTAAAACCGCTGCAGCAGCAAAAGAGAGGGAGACGGCGTGGGAGAACATTGGCGCTCGGGTCAGTGCGTAATTTTAAATGAAGTCCTTTGCAATCACAATAATATTACAGGGGGAAACTGCTTGAGTGGCAGCCTATTAATTTATTTCATTTAGGTGCAACCCTGGCTGAGAAGCGCACTTGGCTGCAGCTTAAGTTGAAACATAAAAACATTGTTCAAACAGGTAAGACCTCGGCATAATCTCATGGGGGAACCTCATTTTGATCATGTTTTACATTGTAAATATTAAGTGGCTGTTTGACTGTACAGTTGTTTTATCCCCAACATAATGCTGTTTTCACACACATAAATGTCTTCTCATCTATATCATGTTCTGTTAAATAATTAAGCCTATTTAAACTAACACAGACTTCTACTCAGCCAACAGAAAGAAAGCAGATGCCCGTACAACGGGTGGTGGCCCAGCACCGCCACCTCTAACAGAGGCAGAGGAGCTGAAAATGATAAAAATGGGTAGTAGCCGTTTCAGGGCGAGGCACACTTTTCTGACCGCTCTGCATACAGTTGCCTTGCTCAAGTGCTCTGCATCTCCGACGTTGTATAAATACGGAAGAGGATTAGGGCCACACATTAAAGTCAGAATTCTGACTTTTTTCTCAGAATTCTGAGATTAAAGTCAGAATTCTGACTTTAAAGTCAGAATTCTGAGATTAAAGTCAGAATTCTGACTATTTTCTCAGAATTCTGAGATTAAAGTCAGAATTCTGAGAAAAAAGTCAGAATTCTGACTTTAATCTCAGAATTCTGACTTTAAAGTCAGAATTCTGAGATTAAAGTCAGAATTCTGAGATTAAAGTCAGAATTCTGACTTTAAAGTCAGAATTCTGAGAATAAAGTCAGAAGTCTGCACATGTAAAAAAATTTTGAGTTCTGACTTTAATCTCAGAATTCTGAGAAAAAAGTCAGAATTCTGACTTTAATCTCAGAATTCTGACTTTAAAGTCAGAATTCTGAGATTAAAGTCAGAATTCTGACTTTAAAGTCAGAATTCTGAGAATAAAGTCAGAAGTCTGCACATGTAAAAAAATTTTGAGTTCTGACTTTAATCTCAGAATTCTGAGAAAAAAGTCAGAATTCTGACTTTAATCTCAGAATTCTGACTTTTTTCTCAGAATTCTGACTTTGAAGTCAGAACTACAAAAAAAATTCACATGTGGCCCTAATCCTCTTCCGTATATAAAAAACTCCCATTTGCAAAAAAAAAACGCAGCGCAACACACAATATCTGCTGGGATGTGAGAGCATGACTTCGGTTGGTAATGTTGGAAATGTAAGGACAGATCAGGTTGTGTATGTAAATGATGGACTGTGACGTGAAACGGTACCGCTCAAAAAGATAACTGTCTGGAAATGCAAGAACATCTATGCGCTGTCTGATAATCATCTCCCGACGAATATTTAATTCTCTGCGCAGTAATGCTGCACCTTCATCCACGGGATCATTATCAAAAGGACATGCCATGGTAGTGAAAATAGTCGCCACCTAATATAACTTCTAATGTAGGCCTACTGACTGATTTTTGCAATGATTTTCTCAAAAAAACAGACGGCAGAACTATACTATGCCAAAACTCGCCTGCTGACTGAATGAATGAGGAAATCAAATACCGTGTGTGGCTGAAAGAGGGCGGAGACAGAGAGAAACTCAAGGTTTGTTGAGAAAAACCTGGTCCCGACCAGGTTAGTTTCACAGAGTATGTTACCATGGTAACTGACCGAGAGCTTAAGTTACCTCTCTCTGTGAAACAGGCTGGAGTTACCCCTCTTTCTCTGGTTTGAGTTACCTCCCTTTGTGAAACGGAAAACTCAGAGTTTCCCTCATTTCAGGATTAACAGACTCAGAGTTTTCACTAAACCTGCTTTGTGAAACGGACCCCTGTTCTGTTTGCTGATCTTCCTCCTGCTCTGTACTTTGCTCAATTTTGTTTTGTTTTCTCGTTGTCAGTTTATTTGTCTTTGATTTTTCTCATTTAGAATCGTCAAATGTACTTTGCTAACATTGTTGTGAGGTCACAGCTGACATCATCACTCTGCAGATTTGTCTTCTGTCACTCTGGTTGTTGGGGGTCTTTTTGCTTCACAGTAGTTTTCAGTATCTTTGCTGTAATTTTTTTCTTTTTAATTGTTTTGGTTCCGTCATTTTGAGTCCCTTGATGGTTTGTTCAGAAAAACGAAATGAGAACATTTTCACTTTCAACTGAACTCGGTGTTGAAAACGTATTAATGAAAACAACAAAATGTACTTCATCTATTAATTGTGAAGATTTTGTTCCACTGTCGGTATCAGGAAGTACATTATTGTGTCATAATGTGTCTGTTTGTCTGTAACCTTCAGGTTAAAGGGACAGTTCACAATTGTCTATCCAAGATAGATAGATACTTTATTTATCCTGAGGGAAATTCAAGGACCCTGCGGTTGAGATGTCAGCATGTATAGGTCAGTACACACACACACACACACACAGTACTGTATTTCCGGTAACAGAGATAAGCTTGTGTGGAAGCAGACATCAATCTATATAATGTTACACACTGCTAATGGACTGTCTTTGTGTGTGTGTGTGTGTGTGTGCTTGCCAAGGATAACTCGGTCACCCTAACTCTACCTTCACACATCAACATATGTGCTGCTGTTTGTGTGTCTCGTACAATTTGAAACTGAAGAACCACAAACTGCTTTTCCTCTAACGACCACTTGAGGCTCCACAGTGAGTCAATAAGAATAACACACACACACACACACCCTTGGTGTCAGTTGTTTCCTGTCTGAAGGTCGTTCAGGACTCTGAGTGAAAGTAATGAAATGTGAGAAGACGTTAATGGAGGAAGAAACACACACACACACACACACACCCAGCTCTCAGGTTGCAGTGTGAAGGACAGTGAATGTTATTGACCTGTTCAAGATTCTTTCTGTCAGCTGAATGTAGGCTAACACACACACACACACACACACACACACACACACACACACTATTATCATTTTATCAATCTCATTATCTATTGATCCTCATCACTGGAACGATAAATCTTAAATGATGACGATCTTTAGAGCTGATCAGTGACTCTGCACACACACACACACACACACACACAGAGCTCTGTCTGTGTGTGTGTGCGTGTGTGTGTGTCTGTGTGTGTGTGTAGGGGCGTCCCAGCAGCCTCTCCGCAGCCTCTCCGCTCTATAAGAGACAGACAGGTGGATTTACCTGAAAACTGTGATCAGCGTTTGTAGGAGCGACAGGTAAGATGTGTTTGTTTGTTTGATCAATGCTACTCCATCATCAATTTAAAGATTGTTATAATATTTGGTATTCTTTATTGATCGACCATAGATTCAGCTGATATTTACAATTTAAGAACCAAACAAAGTTTTGAACATGTTGATTGTTTTGTGTTGTTGTGTATTTAGTCTGCTGATCAATAACACACACACATACACATGTGTTTGTTTACAAACACATGCAGATTAATTCACTCAAAATATTGTTAAAGAGAAAAAATGATTGTGTTTACGTTTTGCTCGACTACGACTTATAAAACACAAACATCAGCCTGTTGTCAATAAAGTTTTGACTTGATCGGTGCAGACTAACTGTGAACAATGATTTATTGATCAGCCTTTTGATCGCCTTCACATGATTCAGAACCAGATTTTTAAAACTGAGGCGATGGGGTGAAGTCGTGTTTCTCTCATATTTTACACTTTGTCGTTTTTTTATTTTTGTGAGTAAATAAACAGTTGCTGAGACTTTTATATTTAAACCGACAGATAATTAAGCAACAGTCTTTTATTTACTCATTTACTACACAAATATTAAGTTTTATCTGCTGCAAATGATGATTAACTGAGTCTGTGTGAAGTTAGTTCACCTCCTGACGTCTGACCCTCCTGACGTCTGACCCTCCTGACGTCTGACCCTCCTGACGTCTGACCCTCCTGACCTCTGACCCTCCTGACCTCTGATGTCTGACCCTCCTGACGTCTGACCCTCCTGAGCTCTGACGTCTGACCCTCCTGACGTCTGACCCTCCTGACCTCTGACGTCTGAACCTCCTGACCTCTGACCCTCCTGACGTCTGAACCTCCTGACTTCTGACCCTCCTGACCTCTGAACCTCCTGACGTCTGACCCTCCTGACGTCTGAACCTCCTGACCTCTGACGTCTGACCCTCCTGACGTCTGACCCTCCTGACTTCTGACCCTCCTGACGTCTGACCCTCCTGACGTCTGACCCTCCTGACGTCTGAACCTCCTGACGTCTGAACCTCCTGACGTCTGACCCTCCTGACCTCTGAACCTCCTGACCTCTGACGTCTGACCCTCCTGACGTCTGAACCTCCTGACGTCTGAACCTCCTGACGTCTGAACCTCCTGACGTCTGACCTTCCTGACCTCTGAACCTCCTGACCTCTGACGTCTGACCCTCCTGACGTCTGACCCTCCTGACCTCTGACGTCTGACCCTCCTGACCTCTGACGTCTGACCCTCCTGACGTCTGACCCTCCTGACCTCTGACGTCTGAACCTCCTGACCTCTGACCCTCCTGACGTCTGAACCTCCTGACGTCTGAACCTCCTGACGTCTGAACCTCCTGACGTCTGACCCTCCTGACCTCTGAACCTCCTGACCTCTGACGTCTGACCCTCCTGACGTCTGACCCTCCTGACGTCTGAACCTCCTGACGTCTGAACCTCCTGACGTCTGACCCTCCTGACCTCTGAACCTCCTGACCTCTGACCTCTGACCCTCCTGACCTCTGACCCTCCTGACCTCTGGACCTCCTGACGTCTGACCCTCCTGACCTCTGACCCTCCTGACCTCTGACCCTCCTGACCTCTGACCCTCCTGACGTCTGAACCTCCTGACCTCTGACCCTCCTGACCTCTGAACCTCCTGACCTCTGAACCTCCTGATGTCTGAACCTCCTGACGTCTGACCCTCCTGACCTCTGAACCTCCTGACGTCTGAACCTCCTGACGTCTGACCCTCCTGACGTCTGAACCTCCTGACCTCTGAACCTCCTGATGTCTGAACCTCCTGACGTCTGACCCTCCTGACCTCTGAACCTCCTGACGTCTGAACCTCCTGACGTCTGACCCTCCTGACCTCTGAACCTCCTGACCTCTGAACCTCCTGATGTCTGAACCTCCTGACGTCTGACCCTCCTGACCTCTGAACCTCCTGACGTCTGAACCTCCTGACGTCTGACCCTCCTGACCTCTGACCCTCCTGACCTCTGACCTCTGACCCTTCTGACCTCTGACCCTTCTGACCTCTGAGCCTCTGAGCCTCGGGCCTCTCAGTCTCTGAGTGAGGCATTGAACCCTCAGAATTCTGAATGAAAGAAGAGGTATTTGCCGTGTTTTTGTCTTTTGATGACTCCAGGTGTGACAATGCTCGTCTCTCGTTACCTGCGTCTGATCCTGAAGGACATCTGCACTCATTCCTGCTTACATCACTTCCTGCTGGAGTTCTTAGGCACCGCCCTCTTCCTGTCTGCCAGCCTATCGGCTGTCCTGATGCTGCCACTGGCTGCTGGAAAACCTGGACGGGATCTGATGTCTGCGGGGAACCAGAGCGACCTGAGCCACCCGGCTCCTCCCCTCTCACCTGTCTCACCTGCCGGTCCATTCCAGGTGGCGCTGGTGTTCGGGCTTTCCATTGCCATGGCAGCAGTCTCAGTTGGCGGGGATGTTCACATCAACCCGTCAGTAACCATAGCGATGGCTCTGACCCTGAGGCTCCGCCTGTGGAGGGCAGCGCTGTATGTGATTGGTCAGCTGTTAGGGGGTGTTGCCTCAGCTTCACTGCTGCTGGGACTGAGCCGAGACTTGACACCTGTCCTCAACCAGGTGAGCTTCATGCAGAACATGATGAACAGCCAATCAGTGAGCAGGATGGCCTCATCATTTTCTTTTCAGGTTTCCTCCGGGGTCCACCTCCACCAGGCGGTCGCCCTGGAGACATTGGCGACCCTCCAGCTGGTACTTGTTGTCTTGGCGACAGTCAGCATCCCTCTGCCAGGCATGGCGTCTCCTCTGCTCATCGGTCTGGCCGTCAGTCTGGGTCACCTGGTGGCTGTAAGTTTTGTTTGCTTTTAAAGATTTCTTTTCAAATTTAAACATTGAATATTTAAAGTTTTATATTTTAAAAAAGTGACTTTTGTTTTAAATCCTCATGACTCATCCTTCAGGTGAAGCTCCACCCCCAACGCTGTGACCAAACACCTGAATATACGTCATAATACAGCATCATAAATAAAATACCTACCCATCTCTCTGTCCCTCTCTCAGGTGAGAGCAACAGGTTGTGGAATGAACCCGGCCCGGTCGTTTGGTCCTGCTGTCATCACGCTCAACTTCAACAACCACTGGGTCAGCATGCACACACACACACACACACACACACACACACACACACACACAGTGTCTCCCTCAGGCTGCGTCCTGATTGGTTTCTTCCTCGGCAGGTGTTCTGGGCGGGGCCTGTTCTGGGAGCGTGTCTTGCTGCTGGCCTTAACAACCTGTTGTTACGCCCGCGACGCTCTGGAAACTGGTGGGCGGAGCTAAAACAACTGTATTTGTTAACAGACAAACAGCAGCCGGTGGCGCTGTCACCCCTGCAGTAACAGAGATGGTGTGTGTGTGTGTGTGTGTGTGAAGCAGTCGATCAGTGTACAGTGGCTGTGGTTTGACCTGTGTTGACCGCTGTGTTGTGAGGCTGACTGACACTGTGCTGAATCACTTCCTGTTGGTACTGATCCGTCTGAAGGAAGTGGAGATGCCCTGACAGCAGCTTGACTTGATGTTCAGCTTCTCTTTCTGGAACTACTTCTTACTTTTGTATTCTTCAGTTTGTGTGATGTGACAAACAGCTGAAATAAAGCTGGAGTGTATTTTGTACATCTCCAACCAAAGCACATGACTCCGCTCCTCTCTGAGCTCATTTGACTGTCACCTCAGGTAAGAATGTGATTCTGTGATTGGCCGACAGTGGATGATTCTAACTTCATATATTAACAAGAAGCTGAAGCTCAATTGATTGATGATCAGTGTTCAGAACTGAGTCAGTTGTAATTAATAAAACATGCAGTTCTTTAAACAGTTGTTGGGGTTTAAAGGAGGTCTGTAGAGAAGAGGGGAACTTTGTCAGCTCAACAACACACACATCCTCGTTCACTGAGCAGTCAGACCAACATGAATGAGCTCTGACCGCGTTTTAGAACCACAGATGGTGATCAGAACTCATCTCCCTCAGCAAGTCATTGTAGAGTATTTGAGGCCCGTTTCACACCTGGATCAGGTGTTAGGAAACCTGATCCAGGTGTGTTTTCATGTCAGGAAAAGGGATCCTTCACCTCAGCACACTCGTATTAATGACACTATGAAAGTTTGAGGCTTCTGTGTGTCTATGTGAGAGATTAATGAACAGACAAAGAGAGATGTCCCTGAACGCACCACAAACACATGAACAGAACAATTCAGAATAGAAAAAGATAACAAGCTTTTATTTTAAGCTCCTTATCAACAGGAAGCAGACGAGCAGAGCGGACCAACTGACACACACAGCTGTCAATCATCTGGAACACACACACACACACACACACACACGTATCCCCAAACACACACATATACACAGAGGGGTTTATATATGAGGTAGACTGAGAACTGCTTCAGTCTGCACACAGACAGACGGACAGACAGACAGACAGGTGTGATGTGTGTGTTGAGATGTGTGTGTGTGCTGCTCTGTGTCGGCATGTGTGTGTGTCTGAACCTGCTGGATGAACCAGCGATGTTCAGTGGACCGACAGGAAGTCTCTTTGGATTCTCCCTCGACTTTCACACCTCCAACAACAGGTAAGAATCAACTATTAATCAACTTTTAATTAACCCTTAATCAACCATGAAAAACATTACATTAACCCTTTAATTAACATGGTCAACAATATGCAGGAAGTTCTTTGGGTCCAGTTCTTGCAGAAGTTCTGGGGTCTTTGAAGAATTTCTCAGTTCTTTGAAGAAGTTCTTTGGGTCCTTGAAGATGTTTTTCACGTCCTTGACAAAGTTCAGAGGTCCTTGAAAAAGAAGTTTAGAGATCCTTGAGGACATTAAAGGTTCACATTACAATGTAAATGTTCCTCTGCAGTGTCTTTGTTGTCATTGGAGCTCCTAAAGCCAACACCAGCCAATCAGGAGTGACAGAGGGAGGGAGCGTTTTCCTCTGCCCCTGGTCACCTGGAGGCAGAACCTGTGACATCATTGACTTTGACCTAGAAGGTGAGTTTCTGATCTATCTGTTCCTCAATGATTCAGTGGTTGGTCCAATTAGGTAAAATCAGCGTCACCTGTCTCTGACGCTGCTGCTGCTGCTGCTGCTGCTGCTGATGATGATGATAAAACTTATTTTCCTACCTCACCTGTCTCACCTGTCTCAGGTGATGAGAACTACAGCAGCTCTGGTTTATTCTTTCATACCTTTAAGAGCCATCAGTGGTTCGGAGCTACAGTTCGTTCAGTCAGTGACACACAATTGCTGGTGAGAGCACACACACACACACACACACACACACACACACACACACACACACATATACCTGTACCTGTGCACCTTTATATGATGTCATTGACAACTCACTTACTGTCTGCATCAGTCTCTGTGATCTTAAACCAACATGTTGTCTGAACTCAGATCCACAGAGAAGAATAGAAGAATAAAACCATCCCATGATGCAACAGTCAAACAGTTTGTAATCAGCTGTCACTTACTGTGTTTTCTTGACAGGCATGTGCTCCGCTCTTTCATTGGAACGTTCAGAGTCGTGGAGCGGAATCAGGGAAAACTCCTGTGGGGAACTGCCTCCTATTGGACCAGAAGACAGGAAGCTCCACCTCCTTCTCCCCCTGCAAAGGAAGCATGATGGATGAAACATACAAACTTGTGAATAATCGTAAGCCTCACCTGAGTCGTTTTACCTGCACGTTTACTTCATCCCTCACCTGAGTCAGTTTACCTGCAGGTTTACTTCATCACTCACCAGAGTCAGTTTACCTGCAGGTTTACTTCATCACTCACCTGAGTCAGTTTACCTGCAGGTTTACTTCATCACTCACCAGAGTCAGTTTACCTGCAGGTTTACTTCATCACTCACCTGAGTCAGTTTACCTGCAGGTTTACTTCATCACTCACCAGAGTCAGTCAAACCTCCAGGGACTCTTCATGTCTATTATCTTGTCTCCTCTCTCTTGTTGCCTAGATAACGACCAGCGCTACTGTGAGGTCGGCTTCAGCACTGACATCAACAAGGTGAGGTGGTGGTGGGCGGAGTCACAGGGACCTGTTATTAAGTGTTTGTTGTTTTTGATTAACTGAAGGACGTTTATCATCTAGACCAGCCAGGCAGTTACTATGACGATGGATCTATTTACACCAAGTAATCATCAGTTTTAGTATCTGATAAAGTTACTGTGTGTGTGTGTGTGTGTGTGTGTGTTGCAGGAGGGTCGGCTGCTGCTCGGAGCTCCAGGAAGTTTTTATTTCCAGGGTGAGTCGAGACCTCTGCTAGTCACTGACAGACATCACAGGCACCAAATATGGACTCATGGCCGACGACCACATTAGTTATGACATCACAGCCTCATCATCATATTATTGTTGTCATACGCTGAGATCTATGGCAGTTTGTGAGTCTGACAGTCTGATGTGAACTACACATGATGCTGTTACCATGACAACAGACATCAACAGGTGTCTCCGTGCATATAAACATCACGCCATGACCACCATGTTGATTTCAGGGCAGGTCATCACAGTGGCAGTGAGTGACATCATCGACAGTGGGCTGAGCAAAAATCCTATCCCTTCTGTAGCCAGCATCAGCCAGTCAGATGAGAGGGGAGACTATGACCTTTACCGTGGTGAGTAGAGCTGAGGGGGCTTAATTTGTAAGACACTACTTCTTTCAACTGTGAATACATTACCCAGGACTTACTGGGAACACTGCGGTCATCTGTAGCATCATCTGACCCAAAACCAACCAAAGCCCAGCTGATGTTATTTTGCTGATACATTTTCAGCTCAGACAATGACCTCTGCTAACTAGCAACAATTGGCACCTGGCAGTGTGAGCTTCAGCTAATCAGTTGTTCGTTACCTTTGTCAAACCAAAACTCGGCAGTGATGGTGAACGATGAAGGTGAACAAGAGAGAATTCACTTCTCTAAACTCTGATGAAAAATGAATGAAGTTCCTTGTGTGTGTCTACCAGGTTACTCTGTGGCCAGTGGTCAGCTGACTGGAGACTCCACACCAGGTTAATTTAAGAAAAAAATAAAATGAGATGAAATGAAATGAAAAAATATGTGAATGATTGTATGTTTGTTTCCAGATCATCTGGTTGGAGTTCCAAATGACAGAAACACAGCAGGCAGAGTGAGACTTTATTTTAATTCTAATGGATTATATATATATATATATATATATATATATATATATAGATATATATAGTATATATATATATATATATAATATGTGTATGTATATATATATATAGATGTGTATAGATATATATATATATGTATGTATATATATATATATAGATGTATAGTATATATATATATATATGTGTATGTATATATATATATATATATATATATAGATCATATATATATATATAGTATATGTATATATATATATATAGAGATATATATATATATAGACACTATATATATATATAATATATATATACATACACATATATATATATATACACATACACATATATATATACACATACACATATATATATATATACACATACCCATATATATGTATATACACATACACATATATATGTGTATATGTATATATATATATGTGTATATATATATATATATATATATACACATATATATATATATACACATATATATATACACATACACATATATATGTATATACACATACACATATATATGTGTATATGTATATATATATATGTGTATATATATATATATATATATATACACATATATATATACATACACATATATATGTATATACACATACACATATATATGTGTATATGTATATATATATATGTGTATATATATATACATACTTACAATAAAAGACCACTTTAAAATGTGCAGTTTTATCACACAGCACAATGCACAGCGTGCAATTGGCATGCTGAATGCAGGAATGTCCACCAGGGCTACTGTCTGTGAATCGAATGTTCATTTCTCTACCATAAGTACACACACACAGACACACACACACAGACAGACACGCACACAGACATTTATACACACACACACAGATAATATTTCACAAAAGTGAGTACACCCCTCACATTTTTGTAAATATTGTATCATATCTTTTCATGGGACAACACTGAAGAAATGACACTTTGCTGCAATGTACAGTAGTAGTGGGTGTACAGCTTGTATAACAGTGTAAATTTTTTGTCCCCCTTAAAATAACTCAACACACAGCCATTAATGCCTAAACCACTGGCAACAACACTGAGTCAGTGTTTCCTCCAGTATTTTCTGAGACTGTGGCGCTGGTGGGGGGGGGTACTTACTTATGTCATAGGCTATTTAGGGAATGCTCTCACACAGCCATCATGAACGCATGGGCTTGGAATGAACATTCATGTTGTAAAGAAATATTTTTATTATTTGTTTCAAGAGAGGAGTTATCCAAGTCAGAGTCCTGCACGGGTGAAAAATATTGTACTGTGTCGGACACAGATGCGATCGGGTCGGACGCCTGGAGAGGCGGGTCGGGTTTTACGATTGCCATTTTCAAGGCGTCACTTATCATCAGTCATTATTAGCGACACAAATGATAAGCATTTATATTTCATATGAGCTCATTAATGCGTGCTTGCGCCCTCCCAGAACTCCCATTCCCCACGCTGGCTTACTTTCACTTTGAAAAATTGCGTCCGTCCAATTTTCCTTCGGACGTCGGTATCAATTTATAGCGGGTCGGCTCGGGTACGGAATGTAATTTGTGCTACTGTCGGAAAACGGGTCGGTTGCGGTTATATATATGGCGGGTTCGGGCTGGTTTGCAAAATAAGACCCGTGCAGGACTCTGCTCTAAGTGACCATTTTAATCCTCTAGCTAATTATCAAGCTAAATGTCCAACATGCTAGTTAACGTCAAATACTGCGGTGGAAGACGACGGTAAAATATTTCCTTTCTCTAACACTAGATTTATTTATGCCTGAATTTTTAAGGTGTGGCGGCTTTTATTTTGCCGTGGCGGTGCGCCACAGTCAATTACATGTAGAGGAAACCCTGCTGAGTACTCTCCTAAGTGAAAATGTCCAAATTGGGTCAAAGCATCAATATTTTGTGTGGCCACCAGTAGTCTCCAGCACTGCCTGGAGACTCTTGGGTCTGGAGTTCACCAGAGCTTCACAGGTTGCCTCTGGAATCCTCGTCCACTCCTCCATGATGACGTCATGGAGCTGGTGGATGTTAGAGACCTTGCGCTCCTCCACCTTCCGTTTGAGGACGCCCCACAAATGTTCAGTAGGGTTTAGGTCTGGAGACATGCTTGGCCAGTCCATCACCTTTACCCTCAGCCTCTTTAGCAAGGCAGCGGTCGTCTTGGAGGTGTGTTTGGGGTTGTTGGAATTCTGCCCTGCGGCCCAGTTTCTGCAGGGAGGGGATCATGCTCTGTTTCAGTGTGTCACAGTACATGTTGGCATTCATGGTTCCCTCAATGAACTGTAGCTCCTCCGTGCCAGCAGCACTCATGCAGCCACAGACCATGACTCTCCCATCACCATGCTTGACTGTAGGCAAGACACACTTGTCTTTGTACTCCTCGCCTGGTTGCCGCCACACATGCTCAACACCATCTGAACCAAATGAGTTTTTCTTGATCAGTACACAGGACATGGTTCCAGTAATCCATGTCCTTAGTCTGCTTGTCTTCAGTAAACTGTTTCTGGGCTTTCTTGTGCATCATCTTTAGAAGAGGCTTCCTTCTGGGGCGAAAGCCATGCAGATCAGTTTGCTGCAGTGTGCAGTGTATGGTCTGAGCACTGACAGGCTGACTCCACCCATGCAACCTCTGCAGCAATGCTGGCAGCACTCATACGTCTATTTTCCAAAGATAACCTCTGGATATGGCGCTGAGCACGTACACTCAACTTCTTTGGTCGACCATGGCGAGGCCTGTTCTGAGTGGAACCTGTCCTGTTAAACCGCTGTCTGGCCTTGGCCACCGTGCTGCAGCTCAGTTTCAGGGTGTTGACAGTCTTCTTACAGCCTCGGCCATCTTTATGGGGAGCAACAATTCTGTTTTTCAGATCCTCAGAGAGTTATTTGCCATGAGGTGCCATGTTGAACTTCCAGTGACCAGTATGAGAGTGTGAGAGCGATAACACCAAATTTAACACACCTGCTCCCCATTCATATCTGAGACCTCATAACACTAACGAGTGACATGACACCAGGGAGGGAAAATGGCTAATTGGGCCCAATTTGGATATTTTCACTTAGGGGTGCACTCACTTTTGTTGCCAGCGGTTCAGACATTAATGGCTGTGTGTTGTTATTTTGAGGGTACAGTAAATATACACTGTTATACAAGCTGTACACCCACTACTACTGTACATTGTAGCAAAGTGTCATTTCTTCAGTGTTGTCCCATGAAAAGATATGATACAATATTTACAAAAATGTGAGGGGTGTACTCACTTTTGTGAGATACTGTAAATATATGTTTTGTGTGTGTGTTACAGGTGTTGATTTATGATGGGCGGAGCAGAGGATCACTGATAGTCTCCCACAGCTTCCAGGGAGCTCAGGTGAGAGTGTGATGTCATCAGAAACATGAATCTACCTGCTGCAGTTTGGAGGGGAGTGTGACAAGGTGGTGTCTCCTGTAGGTGGCGTCATACTTTGGACACAGTGTGGCTGTAGCTGACGTCAACAGTGACGGGTGAGGACAGAGGGAGAGACGGACGGTGTGTCAACATGTAGAGCATCAACTGTGTGTTAATGTCAGAGTAACTGTGTGTGTGTGTGTGTGTGTGTGTGTGTTTGCAGTCTAGACGACGTGTTGATTGGTGCTCCTCTCTTCATGGACAAAGTGATGGAGCAGCTACAGGAGCGAGGACAGGTTGAGTTCATCTCTGTTGCTGATCTGTCACATTACTCCAGACTCCTAACCCAAACCCTCTTTACAAGTCTTTACTTGTCTCAATGAGTCTTCCTCTCGTCTCTTTCAGCATCAGTCAGTCTGTGATAAAATAAGTGTTCTGATGTTATTGAAGTTGTTTCTTGTCACTTTATGGTCAGACTGCTCAACACTATAATTATTTTCCAGGTGCTTTTGTATCTGCAGAGAAGAGGATCCTCCTTTTCCTCCCAGCCAGACCAATCACTGATCGGCCTCTCTCTATATGGGCGGTTTGGCTCCGCTCTTGCTGTGCTGGGTGACCTGGACATGGATGGTTACCACGGTAACCAGTTTAAAGAATTTTAGCCGATGCCTTCTGATGAGAAATAAAAAAATGGCTGACATGTTCCTTTGCAGCTCCACCACCACCAAGCATGGGGCTTATGCAGCTAGTGTTGCTAATGTAGTGAATGTGGCTAATGTAGCTAATATGGTTAGTGTAGCTAATGTAGTTATTGCAGTTCATGCAGGGAAGCTATAGCTTAGGTGGTAGAGCGAGTCATCCAGTTATCAGAATCCCAGATCGAATTCCTGGCTGCCTGATGTAGAAGCTTCCTTGTGCAAGATCCTGAACCCCAAAAATACTCCTGATGAGCAGGTTGGCACCTTGTGTGGTATCATGGCCTCTGCCATCGCTGTGCGAATGGGTGAATGTGACCTGTTGGAATGAACTAAAACGTGTTGTAAAGTGCATTGCGTGGAAAAATGCTATCGTAATGCAAGTACATTTTCTATGTGGCTAATGACAGTAGCTAACATGGCCAGTGGTGATCTATGGCGGTTCTAGACAAATGTTCCTGGGGGGCCAGTGTTTAATCAGAGGGGCACATATAAAAAACGGAAACAAATGATATTTAAACATTAAACACTTTAATTTTGCTTTACATTAAAATCATACAAAAGTTTATTTTGTACATAGAGAGTGCATCCAATGAAACAATGAGGTAGGGCCATCAATGCTGCAAAAGGTGGGCATGGACCCCTGACCCCCTCATACCAGTCTGGCCTAAAGCTCCGTCTCCTGTCCCCCATCAGAGTGGTTGAGAATATGTTCAGCTTGGGCTGCACTGCTACATCGTTCTTGGACTTGCTGATATCTGTGGAAAGATGCACAGTAAATAGGGCACAACTATAAACAACATTTATTTACTCATGTATGCATGTATTTTAAAATGTAGGGCAAGTATTTGTTTATTTTTTTAACATAAGAATTCCATATTAATGACGCAATTTTATGGACACACTGTACTATGAATTGTAATGACATTGTGTAGAACTAGCTAGGATAGTGACATTCGGATACTTGCTTCTGCTTCAGTGAGTTTGCTTCCATATTTAAACATAGCGAAACCAGACATTTACAAACTTGATTTTCTTATCGGAGTGAGGAACAACAGTAACGTGCAACAAATCACTTGACGGGATGAAATCGTTTTGCTTACCTTCGCCTCTTGCAACAAGACATTAGCGGCTCCTCTCTTCAAAAGTTGTTGCTGTTGTCCTCATTCTCATTGGGCGCGTCACTCTAATTAATCCGTGTATAATGTTGAGTCACATTAGTTCCACTTTTGGCGCTAGCTTGTAAAATAACTTGATCAATTTATTTCCTTTTAATTTTATCATAGCTCAGGGGGGGCCACAGCGGGGGCCAGGGACATTTTTTTTTTTTTTTAAGATTTTTTCCGGCATAGACACCTTTATTTAGCAGTAGACAGATAGGAAATATGGGAAAGAGAGGGGGACGTGACCTGCAGCAAAGGACCTCCGGCCGGAATCGAACTGGGGTCAGCTGCGTATGTGGCATGCGCTCTAACCACTCGACCACCTGCGCGCCACCAGGGACATTTTTACAGGGGCACTTGCCCCTGTAGGCCCCCGTGTAGAACCGCCACTGCCTATGTAAAAAGCAAATCACCAAACAATGATCCAACTGTCTCTACAGATGTTGCTGTTGGGGCTCCTTGGTCAGGAGACAATAGGCAGGGCCAGGTGTTTATTTACCTGGGCAACATTGATGGTCTGTCAGCCACACCCTCCCAGGTGATTGATAGCCCGTTGCAAAGCAACAAAATGGCATTTGGCTTTACTCTGAGAGGCGGGGCTGATATAGACAACAATGGATACCCAGGTACGTTCAAAAATTATGCATCAGAGCAGATCAGCAATCAGTAAATAGCAAATGATGATCAATAGTCAGTGATCCGTAATCGGTGTTCAATCGCCAGTGTCACTGTCTGTGTGTTTTAGACCTGCTGGTTGGAGCGTGGGCTGCAGACCGAGCTTTCCTCTACAGGTAGGAGAAAGGTGATCATATTAATCAGGTGTTCTGGAATGTTTTAACAGAAGAATTGATTGAAGGGAAAGATCAATTCAGGAAAATAAACTGTTGGCACAGAACTCACTGAAACACTCACCTGCTTAGCCCTCACCTTTGGTCAGAGTGAACCTCAGTGACATCACTGCTCTCAGCTGTGACATCTCATGATGATATTAAGTGTGTTTACATGACACTCGAGAAAACCGAATTACTGTGTTAATCCGACTATGATTGGATTTTAAAGATGCATGTATACACCTTAGTCTGACTGAAATCGGACCGGATCAGATTTCTCATAGTCGGATTAAAACACCTAGATTATTCGATTGATAGTCGCATTTCGCGTTCTGTGCAGGCTCGAGATTTCTTTCCCCGGGGCCGTGAGCCGGAAATAGAAGGACAGCGGCGACGGCATCTTTCCTCCGAAATAACCGCAAGCAAGTGCACCATTGTGCATCTAGTTTGTGTAATTATCATGTACACCATATACGTAATGTAAGATTACATTAAAGATGTAGCTTCATCTCGCTCTTCATACGCCATCTTTCTGGAATGTCGAGGCAGTTTGTTGTTGCTGGTGACGTAAAGAGGTCAGTCGGAGGTGTTTCTGTTACCACTAGTTGAAATGGGTACAGCGCCACCTAGCGTACCGGGTATGACATGCTTCAGACAATAATCTCATTTTCTCACCGGCATGTATACTCGGACAATTGCAGTTGTCTGATTGAGCAGCATAGTCGAACTATGGCTGTAATCTGACTAAGGTGTGCATGTAAACGTACTGTATGTGACTAATGTTTTCATGTGTTCAGATCCAGAGCAGTGATCCGGTCCAGAGTTTCTCTCTCTCTGTTGCCAGACTTCCTGAATCCAGAGGACAAACTGTGTCAACGAGAAAACACACCTGTGACCTGGTAACTAGCTATGTTATAACCAACTAACCAACTGACTAATTAACTAACAGACTGACTGAGAGCTTTCCAATCAGTACAGTGACGTCCTCTGTTCTGAGACAAACTTCTAACTCTCCAGGATGGACAGACATGCAATAGATGTCCCATGTACAGATCAGACTGATCAGGCAGCCTTAACGTGTTCTTTTTCCCTGGAAATGTTCTTTCCTCTCCACAGTTTTGTCATCCAGGTGTGTGTCCACCTGTCTGGTCACAGAATCCCACAGCAGACAGGTAAACACACCTCACACATTTGTTCTCACCTGCATTTACTCATACAGATACTCAGGTTGTTCTGTCTGTCTGCCTGCTGATTGGTTGAGGCAGTCCTGGGGGTGGAGCTACAGTTGGACAAGATGAAGCAGCCAATGGCAAGACGGACACTGCTGCTGTCGACCAACCAGCCACAGGAGACCGTGAGACTGACGGTCCAGAGTGAGGTGGGCGTGGCCTGCATTAATCAGACCGCCTACTTGAGGGTGAGTGAGTGACAGAACAAAAACACATGAAGAAGAAGTGCAGAGTCACACCTGTGTGTGTGTGTGTGTGTGTGTGTGTGTGTGTGTGTGTGCGCACACAGTCTGAAGAGGATGTTCAAGATAAGTTGAGCCCAATCTTCATCACCGTCAACATCAGCCTCCTCAACACTACCCAGCATGCTTTGCTGCACGGACAAACACATGCATCTGCACAGGTGAGTCTGACACACACACACACACACACACACACACACACACACACACACACACACTATATACTATATTTTTAAGTGTATGTGTGTGTAGACCAGGATCATTCTGAACTGTGGAGACGACAACATCTGTGTTCCTGACCTGAAGCTGACTGCTGAGCCGTGAGTCATTAACACACACACACACACCAGTAAACAACAATAAACAGTTATTCTAGTGCTAACGAATATTGTGACACATTTAAGCATTAAGGCTAAAATGCTGCTGTCAGAAACATGACAGGAAATAAAATGAACATTTTCTGACAGCTCTGATGGAGCTCAGGATTTATCAGGAGCTGCTTTACTCCAACCTGAACACAGAACCTGAGTTATCATCAGATCTGGATCCATTCTGTCCAAGCGTCAGCAGACTAGATCATTAATAAGGTGAAGCTGCTGTGCCTCGTGTGTTGTGCACATGATCTCTCTGAGACTACACAATCCCAAACAGGGAAACTGAGTGACTACAAACAGGACAGATAACAAGTGGGACAATGATAACATGGCATTGCACCATAAACACAGATTATCTGTTGTTTGACTCACTACTGTTACTACATATTTAACCGTGTGTGTGTGTGTGTGTGTGTGTGTGTGCGTGTGTTTTAGCCTGTCAGACAGTGTATTGGTCGGTGGGGATCAGTCGGTGTTGTTGTCTGTGTCGGCGCAGAATGACGGTGAGGGAGCGTACGAAACTGAGCTGGTGGTCCAAATCCCAGAACACACACACTTCCAGAGCAGTCAGGTGATGCGCAGGCACACACACGCGCACACACACACACACACACACACACACACACACACACACAGATTGATATTATTTACTCTGTGTTCTTTGTCGTCCGCAGGGTGTTAACAGACTGGTGTGTGTTCAGAGGAAGGAGAATCAGACTGTCATTGTGACCTGTGACCTCGGCAACCCCATGAGACAAGGACACACTGTAACACACACACACACACACACAGCTAAATCAGTAGTAACACATACACACACATAAATATAACTGTCTGTCTCTCTGCCCTCAGCTGCAGACAGGTCTTCTGTTCAGTGTGGGCCATCTGGAGGAGGTGGAGAGTCACATCACCTTCAATCTGAAAATCAGGAGGTACGAACTAAACCTGTTCACACCTGCTGTCATCTCCGTCCTTAGTGATCAATCAGTGTTCAGCTCAGTGTCTGTCAGTTCACAGCTACATTAAAGCTCCTGTTTGTAAGATGGTAAAACTGACGCTTTGGGTTTCCCAACTCGTCAGATACTGACGCTTTAGGATTGTAGGTCGGGTCGGCCGCCGTCTGAAAGCGTCAGTATCTGACGAGTTGGGAAACCCAAAGTGTCAGTTTTACCATCTTACAAACAGGAGCTTTAACCTGCATCTGAGTGACCACCTGTGATGTGATGTCACTTCCTGATCTATACGAAACAAACCCGTCCATCACTGAGACAAACAGACACAAAGACAGAAAGAAGTTCATGTAGAAGTGTGTTCTACACATGTGTTCAGCTGCGTTGAAAGAAGTTCATGTTTGCTGAATGAACAAGAAGGTCCAAATAATGCAGAATGAGTCAGAGACAGAGTTTCACAGAGTTTATAAAGTGTCTCCAACTCAACAACACTAAACATCAATGTTGGCAGGTAAGACTTTAGCACTTTAGACACAGAAGCAGACAGGCTGGTACAGACATGCTGCCACAAACTGACACTTTTTACAAGGAGACAAACAACTTCAGCTGAAAGATTTAATGCTGAATTTACAACAAGGACACAATGACTTACAATCTGTCACACACACAGTTTCATGTTTGTGTGTTTCTGTTTTTTGTCTGTTTCTAACCTGTCTCTCTCTCTGTATGTCTGACCTGGCTGTGTTTCTCTCTGACCTGTCTGTCTTTCAGTAAGAACTCAGTGAACTCCAGCAGTAACGAGGTCTCAGTGGAGGTTCAGGTGAAAGCTGAGGCGTCGTTGGAGATCAGAGGGTAAAACAATCGTCAATCAATAATAAATTATCTCTGGAGTATCAATAAAGGCTGACTGATCGATTGATCTACAGACTGAATGATGTCTCTTTGTGATTCTAGTGGCTCCTCCCCTCCTGAAGTGGTCCTGCCTCTCCCTGATTGGCTTCCTGCAGAGCATCCTGGGAGTTTAGAGGACGTGGGTCCACTGGTGGAACACGTGTACGAGGTGAGGTAGGGGTCATTTACCTGGTCCCAGGTGAGGCTTCATCACCTCTATGAATCTGAACCCTCTAGTTAAGAGTTCTGGATCTGACCCTTCTCCAGGGACCAGGAACCAGACAGGTGTAGTGAGACAGGTAACCCAGGTGTGAGACTGATGTAAGCACAGTCTCAAACATCAGGGAGTCTGTGTGGGTCGTCTGCTGGAGGACATGAGGGGGGGGGGGAGACACACTGAACCCTGCTGGTCTGCTTCTGTCACTTGATCACGTCAGATGATCAATAACAAGCTGCACCCATTGATAACAATCAGGAAAATGAGTAATGCTAACTTGTTGCTAAGTTAGCACCTAGTACTGCTAACATTGTATGCGAACCTGAATGTAACCCAATGTATTATATTGATCTGACTGATGATATTAATAAAATGTCTGATATTGATGATATCGGTGATATTGATGATATCGGTGTGTAGCTGAGGAACCAGGGTCCCAGTGCGGTTAACGCCCGGCTGACAGTGGACTTCCCCTCCACATGGCGACATCACTTCCTGCTCTACGTCTTCTCCAATGCTTCAGAAGAATCACTGAGCTGCAGGACCCTGAATGCATCACAGTTAGACCCCTTCAAGGTCCAAAAGCTGTCTGTCTGTCTGTCTGCCTCTCTGACCTGTCTGCCTCTCTGACCTGTCTCTCTCTGACCTGTCTGTCTCTGACCTGTCTCTCTCTGACCTGTCTGCCTCTCTGACCTGTCTGTCTCTGACCTGTCTGCCTCTCTGACCTGTCTGCCTCTCTGACCTGTCTGTCTCTGATTTGTCTCTCTGACCTGTCTGTCTCAGACAGGTCAGAGAGACAGACAGGCTCTGCCTCTCTGACCTGTCTGTCTCTGATTTGTCTCTCTGACCTGTCTGTCTCAGACAGGTCAGAGAGACAGACAGGCTCTGCCTCTCTGACCTGTCTGCCTCTCTGACCTGTCTCTCTCCGACCTGTCTGCCTCTCTGACCTGTCTCTCTCCGACCTGTCTGCCTCTCTGACCTGTCTGTCTCTGACCTGTCTGTCTCTGACCTGTCTGCCTCTCTGACCTGTCTGTCTCTGACCTGTCTGCCTCTCTGACCTGTCTGTCTCTGACCTGTCTGCCTCTCTGACCTGTCTCTCTCCGACCTGTCTGCCTCTCTGACCTGTCTGTCTCTGACCTGTCTGCCTCTCTGACCTGTCTCTCTCCGACCTGTCTGCCTCTCTGACCTGTCTGTCTCTGACCTGTCTGTCTCTGACCTGTCTGCCTCTCTGACCTGTCTCTCTCCGACCTGTCTGCCTCTCTGACCTGTCTGTCTCTCTCCGACCTGTCTGCCTCTCTGACCTGTCTGTCTCTGACCTGTCTGCCTCTCTGACCTGTCTCTCTCCGACCTGTCTGCCTCTCTGACCTGTCTGTCTCTGACCTGTCTGCCTCTCTGACCTGTCTCTCTCCGACCTGTCTGCCTCTCTGACCTGTCTGTCTCAGACAGGTCAGAGACAGACAGGCTCTGCCTCTCTGACCTGTCTGTCTCTGACCTGTCTGTCTCTGACCTGTCTGCCTCTCTGACCTGTCTCTCTCTGACCTGTCTGTCTCTGACCTGTCTGCCTCTCTGACCTGTCTCTCTCTGACCTGTCTGTCTCTGACCTGTCTGCCTCTCTGACCTGTCTCTCTCTGACCTGTCTGTCTCTGACCTGTCTGCCTCTCTGACCTGTCTGTCTCTCTGCAGCTGCTCAGTAACTCGTCCAGAGTGTCTGTAGTTTCTCCGTTGATCCAGCAGGAGGAGACAAACTCACACAGTCAAACTGTTCATGTGGTAAATAAACAGAAACACATTCATTAGATTTATCTAATAAAATTCAAGCATCATGAGCTTAAATTAAAATAAACCTAGTGTGTGTGTGTGTGTGTGTGTGTGTGTGTGTGTGTTTGTGTGTGTGTAGAACTGCAGCAGCAGTGACACAGGGTGTATTAGGTTTGTGTGTGATGTCATAGCGTTGGGGCGGAGCTTTAGCGCTGTCATCCGAATATCAGCCAGACTGTGGACACACACACTTGCACAGGTACACACACACACACACACACACACACACACACACACACACACACACACACAGACACCACTACTTTCACTTCCTGTCTCTTTGTACAGACTCCCTACCTGAACTATGAACTCGTCTCCTCTGCCTCCTATGATGTCATCAATGCATCATCAAAGGTGCAGCTGCTGCTGCTGCCAAGTGGACACACACAGGTGCCTGCCCACGCACACACGCACACACAGATCAACAACTGAACTCCAGTCATTTTTACTACTGTGTGTGTGTGTTTGTGTGCAGACTCATCTCAGTGTGTCCTGGCGTCCTCCTGACGGAGAGAAAAACATTCCTATTGGCTACATCGTCCTATCAGTCGTCTCCGGACTTCTTCTCCTGAGCATGCTCAGTGTCGTCTTCTGGAAGGTAACAATCAATAAAGTCAATAAATGTATTGATCTGAACAATCATAGGTCGAATGAGAAACACTTTATTTTATTCCACTTATCCTGAGTTAATAAAACATGAATTAATGCTTGATTAACACGTGTGTGTGTGTGTGTGTGTGTGTGTGTGTGTGTGTGTGTGTGTAGCTGGGTTTCTTTAACCGTACTCGCCCCCCCACTGATGATGATGACGATGATGATGATGAAGATGAAGAGCAGCGTCTGGCTGAGGAGAGTCGCATGACTGAATGACAGTCAGCTCATATTTCTGATGTTTGATTGATCTGATAACAAATATTAATATCTTAACTTGTATTCAACAATTACTTTATTGATCTGATCAAATTGTTTTGAATGTTTATGATGAAATGTATCATTAAAAGGGGTTTATCTTCTGTTCAACACTTGTTTATTTATAAAGTTCATTCATATAGTTTATTTATGAAGTTCAGTATCAATAGAATAGATGTTTATTGTCATTGTTTCAGAAACAAAGAAACACAGATAGCAGCTCTTTGTTTGACAATATAAATATCATTATGAACAGGTATTGGAAAAAATAGAAGTAGATAAAAAAGTTAATATATATAGTTAAAGTTTAATTAATATAGTTAATATATAGTTTATTAATGCAGTTTATTAATACTGTATTTACTGCTCCAAAGTCCTTTGTTTGTTTACTGACATAGTTTTTCTCACAACAGTAATAAAATATTTTCAAAAAGTGAAAGAAAACAACAAACTGGTTGAAAGATGAATATTACTTTGATGGAGTAAAGTCTGTCAGTTGTGGTCGTGCATGTAATGAACAGGAGGTGATGACATCAAGTTTGTGTTTGTTAGAAGTACCAATCTGCAGGATCGGGATCGGGCCAATTTGGGCATTTTTCCACTGATCGAGATTGGTAATTCTGAACGTGGACCCCAACCTGATTGTTTTCTTCTTTAACGTTGTGACAGCCATGCATCTTGTGCTGTTGGGCTGTTTGCTTGTCCTCTTGTGTGTTGCAGATGCCCAGCAGGAGGGGTTCAGGCGTTGGGCGTTATTAACTGCTGGGAACTGTACTGTTCCCAGTAATATGAAGGCAGGGACACACCGGCCCAACCGTTGGACGTCTGAAGCGTTTGGGGAGACTCGGACGAGGGCAAATCTGTTCGGTGTGTTCAGCTGCGTTGAAAGCTTTCGGAGCCACGAGGACGTTTTCTGCTCCGATTCAACATGCGAAGTCTGAGGAGGAGGGCTGTCGGCCGTCTGAGCCATTGGATTCTCTGATTGGTTGTGTGCTAGCTGTATGACCGTTCTGATTGGCGGTGTGCTAGCGAATCAGCAAGGTGTGTGGGAGGGGCGGAATACTGTGTGCTTTGTTTTTCTATGCACTCCGTTCCATCATTCCCCGTTTCCATGTTTAGGAGTAACGTTACTGGCACGGGACTAGCTGCTATGTCCGTTCAGGATGAATTAATCTGTGTTCGTTTGGTAATGCCTCGCTGCATGTTTAGTATGCAGCTGTTTTTGTCTGAAATAGTTAAGTTTCGTTTTGATCAAAAGAAAAGGGAGTTGCGTGCATAAAGCTCTCGTCCAACGTCTTTTTCATACACAACACTAGCGGCACCCGCTTATTGCATTTCGCACACACGATGTGTTCAATGCAACTTTTCTGCCGTACGGATCAGACCAGAGGCAATAGCGTGGTCGGATAAAGGCAGTTGGCTGTTGGTTTGAGTCTGGACGGTGTGTGGGGGCCTTTAAGGAGTACACCTCACTAGGCTCTGCGAGAGAGAGAGGGAGGAAAGGGAGAAATCCTGCTCTCTGCTCTCCACGCTCCTTATTGGTTTTTTGAGTTAGTGTCAATAAATTATGATTTCCTTGATTTAACTTCTTGTGTCCTCTGCTATTATTTGTCATGGCTTTGAGCTGGCTGTGACAACGTCAGAGCACAATTTGTGGCAGAATTCAGACGTGCGCGTAACGTCATTCTGCAAACCTGAGGATCAAATGTCTGCAGAGTGGAAATAACTTAAAGTAGAAAGTGAAAGCAGTCAAGCGACGACATGTAACATCTGCAGTACGACCGTTTCATGAAACAGACAATCGAGGAGATGCTGAACGCTGTGAAATAGACGAGCAACGCGTCCGCATCATTTTACATGACAATGTAAGGAATATGTTAAAGCAGTGGATGATATGGAGGCACCAAGCGTGGGCTGCGTCTCACACTTCAGCTGCTGTAACGAGGGTCTGCTGTCACAGTGCAGCGTCACACACTCACCTGCTAACACCAGGAAGGTGGAGGACAGTGTTGGAACAGCATATGTAGAATAAGACAGAGCCGTATGAAAGTATAGACTTTGTTTCAACAACATAAAAACCTATTAAGGAACAGCTTGGATGCAGGGACTTTGTTTCTTAATGCAGCTGTATTATCCAGGACAATATGAGTATCGGATCAGAACTCGGTATCAGCACATACTGAATATTAAAGGACTCGGATCGGATCGGAGTAAAAAGACCTGATTGGGACATCTCTAGTTATAACTTTGATATTTACAGCTGTTTTATTGTGATGATTCATAGCAACATTTAATTTTCACAGAAAAAGACTGACAGATGGAGCTCACACTGATCCTATTACCACACACACACACACACACACACACACACACACAGTTTACCTGTATCATGTTTTCTGACTGAAGTCTTACCTGTCTGGATGAACACTCCATGTTAGCATGCTATGTTAGCGCTGTCTGTCATTCTGTGGTATGACAGGATGTGACTGATTAGCATCGATCATGTAAAGTCTGTTTAATTATGAAAGACTCAGTTTCTTGATAAATCAGAATTATTAATCTCAATAATCAATAATAATTATTGTGATCCCGTTCTGAATAAAAAAATAAAATAAAAAACCAAAGTAATGAAATAGGAAAGAAGAGTGATAGTGATGTCTTTCTCCTGAGTGTTGCCACTCAGGCAGAATAACTCCACCTCCTTCACTGTGATTGGAGGAAAATAGGACAATAATAGCATGTGATTGGTGGAGCTGCTGGAGGCGGACCACTGCCTGTGAGACTTAGTTGAGGGTATTAAACCCCTGCAAGCTGCAGGGGGGATGAGGAGGATTAGAAGCAGATTACAGTTTATAAAAGAGCAGAAGAAGGAGAGAGCACCAGGACCAGGACAGGACCAGAGACACTCCAGGACCAAACTGGACCAACTGGACTGGGACCAATTTTGGCTCAGTATCTAACTGGTTTGAGCGAGGAGGTGGAGGTGGAGCTGGAGGGTTAAAGTAGGCTGAATTGGACTGAAGTGGTCTGTACTGGTCCTGACTGGTGTACGAACCGGAAGTGGTGTGGATGGATGGTTTCCAGGCGTACGGGGCAGGGAAGGCAGGCGGAGCTTTTGACCCGTTGACCTTCTTTAGACAGCCTCAGACTGTTGTCAGGGTCCTCTGCTGGGTGAGTCTGATGATGTCATCATGATGTCATCATGATGACATCACAACATTTCGCCGGTCACTTAGTGGTCTCACAGATGAGTCCGGGTGTGTTGTAGCTACGATTCGCAGGTTAACTGCTAAGCCTTGTGTTTGTGGTCACTGATGTTGATCAGAGGTCACTGTTCTGGTTCTGGAGCTCAGCTCATGATGGGTCAGTTTTGGTTTAACTTGAGTTAACATTAATCTGTGTTATCTGGTTGAGTTCAGCTCAGGTTGATCACTGTACTGTTTAGTTACAGTTAGTTCAGTGTGTGTGTGTGTGTGTGTGTGTGTGTGTGTGTGTGTCATGAGACTGGTGTTAACATTCCTGAGGCTCAACACAAGACTCGGCAAACAAAACCTCAGTGTTTGAATCAGCTGCTTACAGTTACAATAAAACTTTGTTTGTAGCGATTGAATGTAACTGAGTACGTTTACTCAACCAACATACATTTACATAATTTGAGGTACTTGAACTTTATTTCTATTTTCTGCAACTTTACTTTGGAGACTTTTTACTCCACTACATTAATGTGATAACTTTAGTGAGAAGTAACTTTGCAGATTACATGCAGCTTCAGAGCCAATGTAACAAAATGATTGCTTAAAAACACTGATTCTACTCCTTCATGTTAGCATCTAGCTTCTTGTACTGAGAATGAACATGTCTGTTAGCACTGAGCTAGCTGCTGTCTCCTCTCTGTTTCCAGCTCTTCTCCATAGTGATCCTTGGCTGTGTCGCTAACGAGGGTTACGTTAACCGTCCCAACGAAGTCGAAGAGTTCTGCATCTTCAACCGCAACCAGATCGCCTGTAACTATGCCGTCTCCATGGGGACGCTGTGTTTCCTCTGCTGTACCACCTTCCTGGCACTGGATGTGTACTTCCCTCAGATCAGCGGTGTGAAGGACAGGAAGAAGGCCGTCATGGCCGACATCGGGGTGTCAGGTGAGACCCCGTCTCCTGGTACTGTAGCCTTTACCTATCGCTGCGTTCTGTAACCGCGTGTAACTCAACTCTCTGCAGCGCTCTGGTCTCTGGTCTGGTTCGTTGGTTTCTGTTTTCTGGCCAATCAGTGGCAGGTTTCTAAAGAGGAAGACAACCCACTGAACGAAGGAGCCGACGCCGCCAGAGCCACCATCCTCTTCTGCTTCTTCTCCGTCTTTACCTGGGTATGTACCTGACATCACAAGACAGCCTCTACTAACAAACATGTCCCCTCCAGGCTACCGTACCTGTCCCCTACTAACAAACATGTCCCCTCCAGGCTGCCGTACCTGTCCTCTACTAACAAACATGTCCCCTCCAGGCTGCCGTACATGTCCTCTACTAACAAACACGTCCCCTCCAGGCTGCCGTACCTGTCCTCTACTAACAAACACGTCCCCTCCAGGCTGCTGTACCTGTCCTCTACTAACAAACATGTCCCCTCCAGGCTGCCGTACCTGTCCTCTACTAACAAACATGTCCCCTCCAGGCTGCTGTACCTGTCCTCTACTAACAAACACGTCCCCTCCAGGCTGCTGTACCTGTCCTCTACTAACAAACACGTCCCCTCCAGGCTGCTGTACATGTCCTCTACTAACAAACACGTCCCCTCCAGGCTGCCGTACCTGTCCTCTACTAACAAACATGTCCCCTCCAGGCTGCTGTACCTGTCCTCTACTAACAAACACGTCCCCTCCAGGCTGCCGTACCTGTCCCCTACTAACAAACATGTCCCCTCCAGGCTGCCGTACCTGTCCTCTACTAACAAACATGTCCCCTCCAGGCTGCTGTACCTGTCCTCTACTAACAAACATGTCCCCTCCAGGCTGCTGTACCTGTCCTCTACTAACAAACATGTCCCCTCCAGGCTGCCGTACATGTCCTCTACTAACAAACACGTCCCCTCCAGGCTGCTGTACCTGTCCTCTACTAACAAACATGTCCCCTCCAGGCTGCTGTACCTGTCCTCTACTAACAAACATGTCCCCTCCAGGCTGCCGTACATGTCCTCTACTAACAAACACGTCCCCTCCAGGCTGCTGTACCTGTCCTCTACTAACAAACATGTCCCCTCCAGGCTGCCGTACCTGTCCTCTACTAACAAACACGTCCCCTCCAGGCTGCTGTACCTGTCCTCTACTAACAAACATGTCCCCTCCAGGCTGCCGTACCTGTCCTCTACTAACAAACATGTCCCCTCCAGGCTACCGTACCTGTCCTCTACTAACAAACACGTCCCCTCCAGGCTGCTGTACATGTCCTCTACTAACAAACACGTCCCCTCCAGGCTGCCGTACCTGTCCTCTACTAACAAACATGTCCCCTCCAGGCTGCTGTACCTGTCCTCTACTAACAAACATGTCCCCTCCAGGCTGCCGTACCTGTCCTCTACTAACAAACATGTCCCCTCCAGGCTGCTGTACCTGTCCTCTACTAACAAACATGTCCCCTCCAGGCTGCCGTACATGTCCTCTACTAACAAACATGTCCCCTCCAGGCTGCCGTACATGTCCTCTACTAACAAACACGTCCCCTCCAGGCTGCTGTACCTGTCCTCTACTAACAAACATGTCCCCTCCAGGCTGCTGTACCTGTCCTCTACTAACAAACACGTCCCCTCCAGGCTGCCGTACCTGTCCTCTACTAACAAACACGTCCCCTCCAGGCTGCCGTACCTGTCCTCTACTAACAAACACGTCCCCTCCAGGCTGCCGTACCTGTCCTCTACTAACAAACATGTCCCCTCCAGGCTGCCGTACCTGTCCTCTACTAACAAACATGTCCCCTCCAGGCTGCTGTACCTGTCCTCTACTAACAAACATGTCCCCTCCAGGCTGCCGTACCTGTCCTCTACTAACAAACACGTCCCCTCCAGGCTGCCGTACCTGTCCTCTACTAACAAACACGTCCCCTCCAGGCTGCCGTACCTGTCCTCTACTAACAAACACGTCCCCTCCAGGCTGCCGTACCTGTCCTCTACTAACAAACACGTCCCCTCCAGGCTGCCGTACCTGTCCTCTACTAACAAACATGTCCCCTCCAGGCTGCCGTACATTTCGTCTGTTCCTGTGACTTTGAACTACACACATGTCACATGTAGTATACATGATGCTGTCTTTCTTCTGTGCTCTGTGTTTGTGTATTTGTGTGTGTTTGTGGTTGTGTGTGATATGTTGTGTGTAGGGAGGTCTCACTCTGCTGTCTTTGGAGCGTCTGAAGAGAGTCTCATTTGAAGAAGAATACAACAAACTGTTCAGCCCACCTCTCGCCTGACACACACACACACCCTAATGTCACCTCTGTCCCTCAGCCAATCACAGACGAGTCCTTTTTTGCTTCCTGTCTCATCGTCAGCTCAGCTTGAACTCTGATTGGCTGCTATAAGCGCCAGTGCCATGTGCCTACCTGTTGCCATGGCGACAAGGTTGTTGTTTTCTTCCTCAGATGTGTCGCAGCTGATCCATAAATGTTTCTGTTGTTATTGTTATTATCAGAATTACAGTGATGTCATGATGTTTAAGATGATGTCATCATACATGCTGATTGATGACAATGATGTAATGATGACTGTGTGACGAGCTGTCAGACATTAAAGTTGTAAATGAAGACTTAATGAGCTCTGCAGACACGCAGACCGACCTGTATACGCACACAAACACAGACTCAATAAATAAAAAAACACTTTTGTTTTTGCTCGAAGTTGAAGTTAAATATTTAAACTTTTCTGGGCACACGTAATAATTATTTCCCAGATTTTGAACTTAAATGTGTTAAAATGTGTCAGTGAGCACGTCTCCTTCACACCTGACAGGTGAGTCACATCCAGGTGTGTTTGGACTTTTCAGTTCATCACATAACACACTGATACAAATACATGCTGACTGTCCACTGAGCTGCTGAACTGGATTTTAAGCTGTTTTATCTGTTTCTGATAAAACTGATCGATCCAACAGATTTATTAAATATGAATTTGACATGAGGCTCATTGTTCGTCAGCTTCATGAGAACAAGAGATCATAAACAATCTGTAATATTTAAACTTTGTTATTAATGATGACAAGTGTTTGAAAAAATAAAAAAATGTATTCTGACTCAGATCATTGAAACTATTCATAAATAAATAAATAAAATAAATAACCGTCCTTTAACTGACAGAGAAAACAACGTTATTCTTCTTCATCAGGTGATGTTTAATGACTTCAGTGTTAATAAAGTTCTCTGATTTGACGGCTGGTGTGTGTGTGTGTGTGTGTGTGTGTGTGTGTGTGTGTGTGTGTGTGTGTGTGTGTGTGTGTGTGTGTGTGTGTGTGTGTGTGTGTGTGTGTGTGTGTGTGTTTGTAGGTTGCTCAGTGTCTACTTGCTGTCCACAGGTTTAAACTGGGAACTGATTCTGTCACCTTCAATCAGGACTATGTTGACCCGAACCAACAGGAGGCTCTGGAGGTGGACCTGCCGACTGAGGAGTAGAGGGGCGGGGCTTAGTGATCATTGTAAATAATTAGGGGTGTAACGATACACAAAAATGTATGAAATATTCTAAAAAATAAAAAAAAAGAAATATTATGAAAATAAATTCCTGACAGCTTGTTAAAGGCTTTTAACTAAACTTTTCCACAAGTGCAGCACTAACAGTTCCATCATGTAGCCCCGTTCAGTTTTACTCAGCCTCCTTATTTTTTGACAGAATGATTAACTTGTCCACATTGACTCCACCCATGAGTTTTAGTCAGTACAGGCTTTCATTATGAAGATATAAGGATGACTATATAGACTTTTGGATGATTTATTGACAGTTGCGTTTTTCGCACAGCCATCGTCACAGTCACCTACACTGTCACTGTGTGCTCTGTAGCGCTTGTCTAACAGTGGTTTGCAGGTCGCAGACCCGGCATCTCCGTGTGGAATGGTGTTCAAGCCACCTCAAAATGAATATACATATACATGACTTGGATCGATGAGCAGGGTGATCGGAATGGTTTTCCTGGTTAGCGGACATGGCCGAGGACCCATCTCGTGATGGGACTCTCAAACAACACCTCCAGCACACCTGGGACCCTCACTGGTAAAATGAACACCAGTTAAACTGTCACCATGTCTTTCTCCGTTGCAATATTTATCCAGGAAGCCGCAGTGTTCCCAAGCAGGAGACTTTAGCGACAAGGGAGGGTCTTCAAGCTCTGTTTTCTCGCTAGCGTTAGCCATGACGTAAACGGACTACACATGTAACTGCAGGCGGAAAATAAACACACGCAACTTCCGTTCCCGGAACTCACCCGTGCACGGCCCTGTACCGAACCGGACGTCCTGTGCTGAAATGGTTCAATACAAATACATGTATTGTTGCACCCCTATTAATAATCAGTCATGGTGATGTGTCCATGGACAGCAGGAACATGGAGGAACACCTCATCATGTAGAGGGTTAGGTGTTTAGTTTAGTCACCTGATTTAACAAACAGGACTGTGATTGGCTGGGGTGTTCTCATCATGCTCCTCCTCCTGCTGGTCGGAGGAGGGAACTAATCTCACACTCTGTGCTAACACACACAGACACACACACACGCTCTCTGTACTAACACACACACACACGCTCTCTGTACTAACACACACACACACACTCTCTGTACTAACACACACACACACACACTCTCTGTACTAACACACACACACACACACACACAGGTCTACTGCAGCTGTTTTCTATCTCAACTAGTTTGTTTCCGTGTTTGTTCGTCTCGTAATAAAGTCAGTAAATGTCAGTCAGTTTGTTTTTTCATCTTCTGTGACTCCTCTTTAGTTAATTAAGTGAAGTTGTAGAAGTTTTTGATTTTTAAGTATTTTTTGGACCGTTATATGGCTATATTGATAGGACAGCTGAGAAATGACGAGGGGGGGTGTTGACATGCAGCAAAGGGCCACAGGTCGGACTGGAAACCCGGGAGGACAAGGCCTCTGCACAGGGACGCCCACTCTACCAACTGAGCTAATGGGCCTCTGGTTGTAAAAGGTTTAACAGACTTAAATGAGCCTACAGATGCCCTGTGATTGGAAAACACATGGTAGCATTTGGTCTGACTTTCTCTTGAGCAGAGGTAGTTTGAGGTCACCTCGGACCAACAGATATCTCATTAAAGAAGACCTTATGTCAGCCCCCTCTGTCATCTCTCAGCTGTCCTATCAATAAAGCCATAAAGGCGACAGAAAGCAAAAAAGCAACAACATCTAATATAAAGAGCTGAAACAGAAAACTCAAAACCTGCACACTGTCCAAGTTCACACCTCAGAAATCTCTTCAAAATGATATTGTATAAAATGGCAGATTTGGACAGACAACAGCTTTCACTGGATCGACCAGGAGATGAGGGAAACTCTGGGTTTTCCGTTCCAGAAAGAGAGGTAACTGAAACTCTGGCTCAGTCACAATGGTAGCAGACTCTGTGAACATAACCTGCTCGCTGGCAGGTTTACTTGAAGAAACCCTGAGTTTCTACCCGTCTCCTCCCACATGAAGAAAGCTGACATGGATTGCCTATTCATTCCCAATCCGATTGATATCGAAGCTCAACTAATTCGTAATGCTTTACGTCGCGAGAGAATCTTCCGACCCAGATTAGATGTCCTGTCATTTCCAGAGGAATATCCGTTTGAACGCTACCGCTTTTCATCAAACAGTATAATTTATCTTGAGAACATTCTCCAGCCACACATCACCAACCTCACACACTGCGGACGTGCACTCACATCACTGCAAATTTTATGCATAGTGCTACGTTTTTTGCATACGATAGTTTTCTATACAACGTTGGGGATGCAGAGAACTTTGGAAAGGCAACAGTATGTAGAGCAGTGAGGAAAGTTACCCTCGCACTGAAACGCCTGTTACCAATGATGGTGGTGTTCCCCAGACACAAACCTGTCGGAAACATCAAAGAGGAATTCCACAGGATTGCAGGTGACTGATATAGAAATATTCTATTTTTTTTGTTTTAGATTATGATATACATCCTGCTGCGACCTCAGAGTGGGGTCAGTAGCTTAATCAGCTGTCATTTTGCAGGGCTTCCAAATGTGATAGCACGCATAGATGGGACACAAATTCCTATTACTGCGCCTAAAGAAAATGAAGGGGACTATGTGAATAGAAAATCCTTTCACAGCGTCAATGTCCAGGTATATGACATACCATCTTAAAAAATATGTAGCCTACATGAAAATGTATACAGTACAATACAACTAACTTATGCCATCCTCTGCACTGTGAAGATCATATGTGATGCAGCCTACATTATTACAAATGTAGAAGCCGAGTGGCCTGGCTCTGTGCATGATTCCCAGATCTACCGGGAGTGTAGTCTGAGCAACAGATTAGCACGTGGTAAGGAATCTAAAGCTTTGTACAAATGTTCTTTGTCTCCCATTTTAATGCACTCAAATGTGTCCTCTATAATTTCAGGAGAGTTTGATGGCTACCTACTGGGGGCTCGAGGCTATGCCAGCCCTCTCTGTTGACCCCTTACCCTGACCCTGAGCCAGGGCCCCAACAACGTTTTAATGTAGCCCACTGCAGGACTAGAGCCTGGGTTGAGATGACCATTGGCATACTCAAATCCCGGTTCCAGTGCCTGTGTAAGCTCAGGTTCACCCCAGAGAGGGCATGTGACATCATTGGGGCCAGTGTTGTTCTCCATAATATTGCAACTATTAGAGGAGAGCAACACCCTGCCCTACAAATAAATGACCCTGAGGATGACCAGCCCATCCACCCTGCAGCTGTCCGGGATGGAAGGGCTGTAAGGGACCTAATTAGCAGGAATTACTTTTGATTAAAACAGTCAAATAAAGACAAATTCACATGCAATTTAGTTCTTCTTTATTCCCTAGAAGTACAAAAGCAACAGCTCTCTGTACAACTCCTTAACTTGTAACTGGGAAACATATGGACAACATTTAATTGCTACAGTTCTACATACAGATTTAAAATGGTACTGACCGAAAATCTCACTGTACCAAGCTGTGCTGTGGAAGTTGATGGACCCTCCTCGTGATGCCCAGCTATGTTATGTTGAAGGACAAGAATGTGTTTGTCCATTATCTATGCTCACACTTCAGTGCAGGCTACATGTCAAACTATATTCCACTCGACAACGTAAAGGAATGTGCATGGGTAGACCACTGCCAGTAGCTATACATAATATTAAGACACATTTCAGTAGGCCTCTCTGGATCTCTCCCTGTGGCAGCAGACAGCGCTTCTTCATCATCATCACCATCCTCCTCCTCCTTTGATGCAGGAAAAGAAACTGTTTCAGATTACTTTGAACTACCATCTGAGCAAGATATGAGTATGGAATACTTACAGCTGCAGGGTGTTCAATTGTTTCAGTCGGAGGCTGAACTAAGCAGATGACACCATCCACAACTGTTGGGTGGGGATATATATATATATATATATATATATACATATATTAGAGCTGTCGAACGATTATTTTTTTTAATCACGATTAATCGCATTTTGTCCATAGTTAACTCGCGATTAATCACAAATTAATTGCAATTCTTTTGGCACATTTTTTTCTGTTCTAAATGTACCTTAATGTGTTTTTTCATGTTCTTAATACTTTTAACAACATCAGAAAGGGCAAATATGCTTGCTTTATGAAAATTTTTATTCAACACTTCAAATCATGCAGGAAAATAAAAGGCTCAAAAAATATCCCCTCACCCTAAATGGAATCAAAATATGGTGATGTCTGCTTTTGATGAGGGGGGGGCTCTCTGCATCTGCCGTGTGTTTGGCTTGCAAATGATATTTGAGACTCGACGTACTTCAGTGGTAACTCATTTCATGTCGACAGTACGTGCAGATAACTTTTGTCCCATGGACCGAACCATCTGGCAGTGTTTTGAAAGTGAATTTGCCGTTCATAAGTCCTTTCTCCATTTACTTTCACTTTCGCTTTTCAGTCCACCGTGTTTTTCCTGAACCGCCAACCCTGCTTCTTCTTCTTCTGATTCCCTTTCTTATTCTTCTGCCACCCTCTGGATCAAGACTACAGGTGCCATCGTCAGGCGTAAATCAAACAATGCGCGTTTCTGTTTTTTTAATACCGAGCATTAATCGCGCGTTACAAAAAAATTAACGGCGTTAAGAGGATGTTGCGTTAACGAGTTATTAATGCGTTAACTTTGACAGCCCTAATACATATATATATATATATATACATATATATAAATATATATATATATATATGTATATATATATATATATATACATATATATATATATATATATATATATATATATATATCAGTGGCGGCTGGTGACTGAAAAAATTGGGGAGGACAGGAGGAAAACCAGTCCACGGTGTCATGTTATTTTATACAAGTCAACTACTTATCCCTACTTTCTTATGTTCAATGAAAATTAAGCAATAAAACAATGACTTACAAGACTTCTTTAAAAAACATTTTATATATACAATATATATATATTATACAAGACAAAAGAAATACCAATGCGTACCCCTTCTGGGATTCGATCCCCAGTCACCTGTGTGATAGGCAACTGCTCTACCCACTGTGCTACCGCAGCAGTTAATGTCCATCATGACAGCACATGAGATCACACTCATCACTCATCACAATCGCCCAAAACAGCTGTGTTGCTGCTCTGTATTGTGTCCCGGTCGTGCCGCTAACGTTATGTCCTCCAGCAGGATGAACGAAACGAAAACTATGAATTATCTTTCTGACCGCTTCTCTCTGATTTCTCCGAACAGTTTGTTTTTCTTTCAGAAATTTGCTCATATTTCCTTTGAAACTGATTCCAATATCTCTGAAAACTCCATATTTCTTGTCCGAGCATGGCTGGCAGTGAAAGCTGTAAAATACATAGAAGTATTTTTTGTTTATGGTTGTATAAATGTGAGAATGAAATTTGGGAACTGTTATTGGACCAACCTGCTGTCAATCTTGTATTCTGGTTGCTGATTGGTAAGGGAGGATGTCCTCCCTTAGCGCCTCATTTTACGTGTCTTAGCCAATCATAGATCAGCATGAAAAAATCCTGAATGCATTGAGTGAATGGAAGGAGATCCCTCCCACGGAGGACAGAAGCCCTCCGTCCTCCTCTAGCCCCCACCTTCCTGCTCCCTGCTCCTCTCACAGACTGCTCTGTCTCCTCCGTCTGCAGCTGTCGCTGTTCAACCGCTTTAAGTGGATTTTCTTCCAAAGAAGAAACTTTTTTTATGATATAATATATATATAATATTTTATAAATGATACTGAGATTTGGTAATGATTTATTTCAACCAGTTACTCTTTCTTAAAAAAAAATGGATCTTCCTCTTGCCTCTCAAAAATAGAGGAGGACCAACCTCCTCTGCCTCTATGGACGAGCCTCCTCTGATATATATACATATATATAGAGAGAGAGCCTATATGTAGGCTCTATATATATTAGAAATATTTTATTTTTTTAAAAGACACAAGTCTGTACTTGCATCTGATGTAGGCACTTGTGTCCTGGTGGGTGAAAGGCTCAGATGAGCTTCCCCCGGGGATGCCTTCAGCCACTGGTTGGCCATAGTTTTGGCAAAACAAGACATCTGATTAATTGATTTTTAAGAAAAGGATTGATGGACAGCCCGTCTTCCTCACAGTCAAACAGAGACAAAGAAGACATAACTCCACTGGACACGTCAGAGCCAATCACAGCTGTTGTAGACGTTGTAGGTGCGATGCATCTCTGCTCGGCTCCCTGAATGACACGTGTCGAGTCTCTAGACTCGTTCAAGAGGAACTGGGTTGATAGCGAGATCAGGCTGATTTACTTATTGATCCATCACATATTGACAGGGCTTCTCCTCTGAATCCTCACATCACACTGACCACAAGTTTGACTGTTGTTAAATCTTTTACAGTTTTAAATAAGTCAGATGTTAATAATTCTTTATGGTTCTGTTTTAAATATGAACGTAACATATTTAGTCTGCCAACACAATAAACCTTCAACATCACACACATCACATCGAAATCTCTCCAACTCAGCGGAAAGAAACATTTCTATTAAACACCATATAGTTGATTCAACATCTGAACCATTCAGCTGTTAGATCGGCAGACAGCCAGGTGTTTCCCAGCATGCAATAGGGTCCTGCAGTGTGCCGAGAGCAGCTGCAGCGCCTTGATTGCGTCAGATTAGTGTTGACAAGTGTGCTTGATTTTGAGCAAGTCCAGACCAGGTCGGACTCAAAACCAATCCGGCTGCATTGTGCAGCGATCACAGCTGATTGATTCTGTGCCAGATCAGTTGATCTGCAACAAGCATGTCAATCTGCACAGAGCAGATGGAAAGTCGCACAGTGGAATGGCATAAAGCATCTTATTGATTTTCAAAATAAAACATCCTG
>NC_044209.1:30430060-30440060 GCF_900880675.1 Sparus aurata
CCTCTACTAACAAACACGTCCCCTCCAGGCTGCCGTACATGTCCTCTACTAACAAACACGTCCCCTCCAGGCTGCCGTACATGTCCTCTACTAACAAACACGTCCCCTCCAGGCTGCCGTACCTGTCCTCTACTAACAAACACGTCCCCTCCAGGCTGCCATGTCCTCTACTAACAAACACGTCCCTCCAGGCTGCCGTACCTGTCCTCTACTAACAAACACGTCCCCTCCAGGCTACCGTACCTGTCCTCTACTAACAAACATGTCCCCTCCAGGCTGCCGTACATGTCCTCTACTAACAAACACGTCCCCTCCAGGCTGCCGTACATGTCCTCTACTAACAAACATGTCCCCTCCAGGCTGCCGTACATGTCCTCTACTAACAAACATGTCCCCTCCAGGCTGCCGTACATGTCCTCTACTAACAAACATGTCCCCTCCAGGCTGCCGTACATGTCCTCTACTAACAAACATGTCCCCTCCAGGCTGCCGTACCTGTCCTCTACTAACAAACATGTCCCCTCCAGGCTGCCGTACCTGTCCTCTACTAACAAACATGTCCCCTCCAGGCTGCCGTACATGTCCTCTACTAACAACACGTCCCCTCCAGGCTGCCGACCTGTCCTCTACTAACAAACATGTCCCCTCCAGGCTGCCGTACATTTCGTCTGTTCCTGTGACTTTGAACTACACACATGTCACATGTAGTATACATGATGCTGTCTTTCTTTGTGCTCTGTGTTGTGTATTTGTGTGTGTTTGTGGTTGTGTGTGATATGTTGTGTGTAGGGAGGTCTCACTCTGCTGTCTTTGGAGCGTCTGAAGAGAGTCTCATTTGAAGAAGAATACAACAAACTGTTCAGCCCACCTCTCGCCTGACACACACACACACCCTAATGTCACCTCTGTCCCTCAGCCAATCACAGACGAGTCCTTTTTTGCTTCCTGTCTCATCGTCAGCTCAGCTTGAACTCTGATTGGCTGCTATAAGCGCCAGTGCCATGTGCCTACCTGTTGCCATGGCGACAAGGTTGTTGTTTCTTCCTCAGATGTGTCGCAGCTGATCCATAAATGTTTCTGTTGTTATTGTTATTATCAGAATTACAGTGATGTCATGATGTTTAAGATGATGTCATCATACATGCTGATTGATGACAATGATGTAATGATGACTGTGTGACGAGCTGTCAGACATTAAAGTTGTAAATGAAGACTTAATGAGCTGCAGACACGCAGACCGACCTGTATACGCACACAAACACAGACTCAATAAATAAAAAAACACTTTTGTTTTTGCTCGAAGTTGAAGTTAAATATTTAAACTTTTCTGGGCACACGTAATAATTATTTCCCAGATTTGAACTTAAATGTGTTAAAATGTGTCAGTGAGCACGTCTCCTTCACACCTGACAGGTGAGTCACATCCAGGTGTGTTTGGACTTTTCAGTTCATCACATAACACACTGATACAAATACATGCTGACCTGTCCACTGAGCTGCTGAACTGGATTTTAAGCTGTTTTATCTGTTTCTGATAAAACTGATCGATCCAACAGATTTATTAAATATGAATTTGACATGAGGCTCATTGTTCGTCAGCTTCATGAGAACAAGAGATCATAAACAATCTGTACTATTTTAAACTTTGTTATTAATGATGACAAGTGTTTGAAAAATAAAAAAATGTATTCTGACTCAGATCATTGAAACTATTCATAAATAAATAAATAAATAAATAACCGTCCTTTAACTGACAGAGAAAACAACGTTATTCTTCTTCATCAGGTGATGTTTAATGACTTCAGTGTTAATAAAGTTCTCTGATTTGACGGCTGGTGTGTGTGTGTGTGTGGTGTGTGTGTGGTGTGTGTGTGTGTGTGTGTGTGTGTGTGTGTGGTGTGTTTGTAGGTTGCTCAGTGTCTACTTGCTGTCCACAGGTTTAAACTGGGAACTGATTCTGTCACCTTCAATCAGGACTATGTTGACCCGAACCAACAGGAGGCTCTGGAGGTGGACCTGCCGACTGAGGAGTAGAGGGGCGGGGCTTAGTGATCATTGTAATAATTAGGGGTTGTAACGATACACAAAAATGTATGAAATATTCTAAAAAAAAAAAAAAAAAGAAATATTATGAAAATAAATTCCTGACAGCTTGTTAAAGGCTTTTAACTAAACTTTTCCACAAGTGCAGCACTAACAGTTCCATCATGTAGCCCCGTTCAGTTTTACTCAGCCTCCTTATTTTTTGACAGAATGATTAACTTGTCCACATTGACTCCACCCATGAGTTTTAGTCAGTACAGGCTTTCATTATGAAGATATAAGGATGACTATATAGACTTTTGGATGATTTATTGACAGTTGCGTTTTTCGCACAGCCATCGTCACAGTCACCTACACTGTCACTGTGTGCTCTGTAGCGCTTGTCTAACAGTGGTTTGCAGGTCGCAGACCCGGCATCTCCGTGTGGAATGGTGTTCAAGCCACCTCAAAATGAATATACATATACATGACTTGGATTGATGAGCAGGGTGATCGGAATGGTTTTCCTGGTTAGCGGACATGGCCGAGGACCCATCTCGTGATGGGACTCTCAAACAACACCTCCAGCACACCTGGGACCCTCACTGGTAAAATGAACACCAGTTAAACTGTCACCATGTCTTTCTCCATTGCAATATTTATCCAGGAAGCCGCAGTGTTCCCAAGCAGGAGACTTTAGCGACAAGGGAGGGTCTTCAAGCTCTGTTTTCTCGCTAGCGTTAGCCATGACGTAAACGGACTACACATGTAACTGCAGGCGGAAAATAAACACACGCAACTTCCGTTCCCGGAACTCACCCGTGCACGGCCCTGTACCGAACCGGACGTCCTGTGCTGAAATGGTTCAATACAAATACATGTATTGTTGCACCCCTATTAATAATCAGTCATGGTGATGTGTCCATGGACAGCAGGAACATGGAGGAACACCTCATCATGTAGAGGGTTAGGTGTTTAGTTTAGTCACCTGATTTAACAAACAGGACTGTGATTGGCTGGGGTGTTCTCATCATGCTCCTCCTCCTGCTGGTCGGAGGAGGGAACTAATCTCACACTCTGTGCTAACACACACAGACACACACACACTCTCTGTACTAACACACACACACACACTCTCTGTACTAACACACACACACACACTCTCTGTACTAACACACACACACACACACACACAGGTCTACTGCAGCTGTTTTCTATCTCAACTAGTTTGTTTCGGTGTTTGTTCGTCTCGTAATAAAGTCAGTAAATGTCAGTCAGTTTGTTTTTTCATCTTCTGTGACTCCTCTTTAGTTAATTAAGTGAAGTTGTAGAAGTTTTTGATTTTTAAGTATTTTTTGGACCGTTGTATGGCTATATTGATAGGACAGCTGAGAAATGACGAGGGGGGGTGTTGACATGCAGCAAAGGGCCAAAGGTCGGACTGGAAACCCGGGAGGACAAGGCCTCTGCACAGGGACGCCCACTCTACCAACTGAGCTAATGGGCCTCTGGTTGTAAAAGGTTTAACAGACTTAAATGAGCCTACAGATGCCCTGTGATTGGAAAACACATGGTAGCATTTGGTCTGACTTTCTCTTGAGCAGAGGTAGTTTGAGGTCACCTCGGACCAACAGATATCTCATTAAAGAAGACCTTATGTCAGCCCCCTCTGTCATCTCTCAGCTGTCCTATCAATAAAGCCATAAAGGCGACAGAAAGCAAAAAAGCAACAACATCTAATATAAAGAGCTGAAACAGAAAACTCAAAACCTGCACACTGTCCAAGTTCACACCTCAGAAATCTCTTCAAAATGATATTGTATAAAATGGCAGATTTGGACAGACAACAGCTTTCACTGGATCGACCAGGAGATGAGGGAAACTCTGGGTTTTCCGTTCCAGAAAGAGAGGTAACTGAAACTCTGGCTCAGTCACAATAGTAGCAGACTCTCTGAACATAACCTGCTCGCTGGCAGGTTTACTTGAAGAAACCCTGAGTTTCTACCCGTCTCCTCCCACATGAAGAAAGCTGACATGGATTGCCTATTCATTCCCAATCCGATTGATATCGAAGCTCAACTAATTCGTAATGCTTTACGTCGCGAGAGAATCTTCCGACCCAGATTAGATGTCCTGTCATTTCCAGAGGAATATCCGTTTGAACGCTACCGCTTTTCATCAAACAGTATAATTTATCTTGAGAACATTCTCCAGCCACACATCACCAACCTCACACACTGCGGACGTGCACTCACATCACTGCAAATTTTATGCATAGTGCTACGTTTTTTGCATACGATAGTTTTCTATACAACGTTGGGGATGCAGAGAACTTTGGAAAGGCAACAGTATGTAGAGCAGTGAGGAAAGTTACCCTCGCACTGAAACGCCTGTTACCAATGATGGTGGTGTTCCCCAGACACAAACCTGTCGGAAACATCAAAGAGGAATTCCACAGGATTGCAGGTGACTGATATAGAAATATTCTATTTTTTTTGTTTTAGATTATGATATACATCCTGCTGCGACCTCAGAGTGGGGTCAGTAGCTTAATCAGCTGTCATTTTGCAGGGCTTCCAAATGTGATAGCACGCATAGATGGGACACAAATTCCTATTACTGCGCCTAAAGAAAATGAAGGGGACTATGTGAATAGAAAATCCTTTCACAGCGTCAATGTCCAGGTATATGACCTACCATCTTAAAAAATATGTAGCCTACATGAAAATGTATACAGTACAATACAACTAACTTATGCCATCCTCTGCACTGTGAAGATCATATGTGATGCAGCCTAAATTATTACAAATGTAGAAGCCGAGTGGCCTGGCTCTGTGCATGATTCCAGATCTACCGGGAGTGTAGTCTGAGCAACAGATTAGCACGTGGTAAGGAATCTAAAGCTTTGTACAAATGTTCTTTGTCTCCCATTTTAATGCACTCAAATGTGTCCTCTATAATTTCAGGAGAGTTTGATGGCTACCTACTGGGGGCTCGAGGCTATGCCAGCCCTCTCTGTTGACCCCTTACCCTGACCCTGAGCCAGGGCCCCAACAACGTTTTAATGTAGCCCACTGCAGGACTAGAGCCTGGGTTGAGATGACCATTGGCATACTCAAATCCCGGTTCCAGTGCCTGTGTAAGCTCAGGTTCACCCCAGAGAGGGCATGTGACATCATTGGGGCCAGTGTTGTTCTCCATAATATTGCAACTATTAGAGGAGAGCAACACCCTGCCCTACAAATAAATGACCCTGAGGATGACCAGCCCATCCACCCTGCAGCTGTCCGGGATGGAAGGGCTGTAAGGGACCTAATTAGCAGGAATTACTTTTGATTAAAACAGTCAAATAAAGACAAATTCACATGCAATTTAGTTCTTCTTTATTCCCTAGAAGTACAAAAGCAACAGCTCTCTGTACAACTCCTTAACTTGTAACTGGGAAACATATGGACAACATTTAATTGCTACAGTTCTACATACAGATTTAAAATGGTACTGACCGAAAATCTCACTGTACCAAGCTGTGCTGTGGAAGTTGATGGACCCTCCTCGTGATGCCCAGCTATGTTATGTTGAAGGACAAGAATGTGCTACTTGTTTGTCCATTATCTATGCTCACACTTCAGTGCAGGCTACATGTCAAACTATATTCCACTCGACAACGTAAAGGAATGTGCATGGGTAGACCACTGCCAGTAGCTATACATAATATTAAGACACATTTCAGTAGGCCTCTCTGGATCTCTCCCTGTGGCAGCAGACAGCGCTTCTTCATCATCATCACCATCCTCCTCCTCCTTTGATGCAGGAAAAGAAACTGTTTCAGATTACTTTGAACTACCATCTGAGCAAGATATGAGTATGGAATACTTACAGCTGCAGGGTGTTCAATTGTTTCAGTCGGAGGCTGAACTAAGCAGATGACACCATCCACAACTGTTGGGTGGGGATATATATATATATATATATATATATATATATATATATATATATATATATATATATATATATATATATATATATATATATATATACATATATTAGAGCTGTCGAACGATTATTTTTTTTAATCACGATTAATCGCATTTTGTCCATAGTTAACTCGCGATTAATCACAAATTAATTGCAATTCTTTTGGCACATTTTTTTCTGTTCTAAATGCACCTTAATGTGTTTTTTCATGTTCTTAATACTTTTAACATCATAAGAAAGGGCAAATATGCTTGCTTTATGAAAATTTTTATTCAACACTTCAAATCATGCAGGAAAATAAAAGGCTCAAAAAATATCCCCTCACACTAAATGGAATCAAAATATGGTGATGTCTGCTTTTGATGAGGGGGGGCGGTGGGCTCTCTGCATCTGCCGTGTGTTTGGCTTGCAAATGATATTTGAGACTCGACGTACTTCAGTGGTAACTCATTTCATGTCGACAGTACGTGCAGATAACTTTTGTCCCATGGACCGAACCATCTGGCAGTGTTTTGAAAGTGAATTTGCCGTTCATAAGTCCTTTCTCCATTTACTTTCACTTTCGCTTTTCAGTCCACCGTGTTTTTCCTGAACCGCCAACCCTGCTTCTTCTTCTTCTGATTCCCTTTCTTATTCTTCTGCCACCCTCTGGATCAAGACTACAGGTGCCATCGTCAGGCGTAAATCAAACAATGCGCGTTTCTGTTTTTTTAATACCGAGCATTAATCGCGCGTTACAAAAAAATTAACGGCGTTAAGAGGATGTTGCGTTAACGAGTTATTAATGCGTTAACTTTGACAGCCCTAATACATATATATATATATATATATATATATATGTATATATATATATATATATACATATATATACATATGAACCGGCACTCCTCCTTGAACCGGCACCTTATCGTGGTGGAGGGGTTTGAGCACCCGAATGATCCTAGGAGCTATGTTGTCTGGGGCTTAATGCCCCTGGTAGGGTCTCCCAAGGCAAACAGGTCCTAGGTGACGGGTCAGACTAAGATCGGTTCACTCGCCCCCGATGAATATAACAAGACCAAGGACGTGCACGTCGCCCGGATCGGCGTCACCGGGGCCCCACCCTGGAGCCAGGCCTGGGGTTGGGGCTCGCAGGCGAGCGCCTGGTGGCCGGGTCTCTGCCCACGGGACCCGGCCGGGCGCAGCCCGAACGAGCAACGTGGGCCCGCCCTCCGTGGGCTCACCACTCGCGGAGGGTTCAGAAGGGGCCGGTGCAGAGGGATATGGGTGGCGGTCCGTGGGCGGGGGCCCCGGCGGCCCAATCCCCGGATGGTGACTCTAGCCATGGGGACATGGAATGTCACCTCACTGGGGGGGAAAGAGCCTGAGCTGGTGCGGGAGGTTGAGCGGTACCGGCTAGAAATAGTCGGGCTCACCTCCACGCACAGCCTGGGCTCTGGAACCCAACTCCTTGAGAGAGGCTGGACTCTCTTCTACTCTGGAGTTGCCCGCGGCGAGAGGCGGCGAGCTGGTGTGGGCTTGCTTATAGCCCCCCAGCTCAGCCGCCATGTGTTGGAGTTCTCCCCGGTGAACGAGAGGGTCGTTCCCTGCGCCTTCGGGTCGGGGATAGGACTCTCACCGTTGTCTCGGCTTATGGGCCGAACAGCGGTGCAGAGTACCCGGCCTTCTTGGAGTCCCTGGGAGGGGTACTGGAGAGTGCTCCAACCGGGGACTCCGTCGTTCTCCTGGGGGACTTCAACGCCCACGTGGGCGATGACAGTGTTACCTGGAGGGGTGTGATTGGGAGGAACGGCCTCCCCGATCTGAACCCGAGTGGTGTTTTGTTACTGGACTTCTGTGCTAGTCACAGTTTGTCCATAACGAACACCATGTTCAAGCATAAGGGTGTCCATATGTGCACGTGGCACCAGGACACCCTAGGCCGGAGATCAATGATCGACTTTGTGGTCGTGTCATCTGACCTCCGGCCGTATGTCTTGGACACTCGGGTGAAGAGAGGGGCTGAGCTGTCAACTGATCACCACCTGGTGGTGAGTTGGATCCGCTGGCGGGGGAGGAAGCTGGACAGACCTGGCAGACCCAAACGTATCGTGAGGGTCTGCTGGGAACGTCTGGCAGAACCCTCTGCCAGGGAGATCTTTAACTCCCACCTCCGGGAGAGCTTTGACCAGATCCCGAGGGAGGCTGGGGACATTGAGTCCGAATGGACCATGTTCTCCACCTCCATTGTTGACGGGGCTGTCCGGAGCTGTGGCCGTAAGGTCTCCGGTGCCTGTCGCGGCGGCAATCCCCGAACCCGGTGGTGGACCCCGGAAGTAAGGGTTGCTGTCAAGCTGAAGAAGGAGTCCTACCGGGCCTGGCTGGCCCGGGGGACTCCTGAGGCAGCTGACGGGTACCGGCAGGCCAAGCGTGCGGCAGCACGGGCAGTCTCGGAAGCAAAAACTCGGGTCTGGGAAGAGTTCGGGGAGGCCATGGAGGAGGACTACCGGTCGGCCTCGAAGAAATTCTGGCAAACCATCCGGCGCCTCAGGAGGGGGAAGCAGTCCTCCACCAACACTGTTTACAGTGGAGGTGGGGAGCTGTTGACCTCGACTGGGGACATCGTCGGGCGGTGGAAGGAATGCTTCGAGGATCTCCTCAATCCCGCTGACACGCCTTCCATAGAGGAAGCAGAGGCTGGGGACTCAGAGGTTGACCCATCCATCACCCAAGCCGAAGTCACTGAGGTAGTCCGTAAGCTCCTCGGTGGCAAAGCACCGGGGGTGGATGAGATCCGCCCTGAGTACCTCAAGTCTCTGGATGTTGTGGGGCTGTCTTGGCTGACACGTCTCTGCAGCATCGCGTGGCAGTCGGGGACAGTGCCTCTGGACTGGCAGACCGGGGTGGTGGTCCCCCTATTTAAAAAGGGGGACCGGAGGGTGTGTTCCAACTATCGGGGGATCACACTCCTCAGCCTCCCCGGGAAAGTCTATTCCAGGGTACTGGAGAGGAGAATTCGGCCGATAGTCGAACCTCGGATCCAGGAGGAACAATGCGGTTTTCGTCCTGGCCGTGGAACACTGGACCAGCTCTATACCCTCCGCAGGGTGCTCGAGGGTTCATGGGAGTTTGCCCAACCAGTCCACATGTGTTTTGTGGACTTGGAGAAGGCATTCGACCGTGTCCCTCGTGGCATACTGTGGGGGGTGCTCCGGGAGTACGGGGTCGGGGGCCCTCTGTTAAGGGCCGTACGGTCCCTGTACTGCCGGAGCAGGAGCTTGGTTCGCATTGCCGGCAGTAAGTCAGACCTGTTCCCAGTACATGTTGGACTCCGGCAGGGCTGCCCTTTGTCACCGGTTCTGTTCATTACTTTTATGGACAGAATTTCTAGGCGCAGCCACGGGCCGGAGGGGATCTGGTTCGGGAGCCAATGGATCTCATCTCTGCTTTTCGCGGATGATGTGGTCTTGTTGGCTCCTTCGAGCCAGGACCTCCAGCATGTCCTGGGGCGGTTTGCAGCTGAGTGCGAAGCGGCTGGGATGAGAATCAGCACCTCCAAATCCGAGGCCATGGTTCTCGACCGGAAAAAGGTGGCCTGCTCCCTCCAGGTGGGAGGAGAGTTCCTGCCTCAAGTGGAGGAGTTTAAGTATCTTGGGGTCTTGTTCACGAGTGAGGGAAGGATGGAGCGTGAGATTGACAGACGGATCGGTGCAGCGGCCGCAGTAATGCGGTCTTTGTATCGGTCCGTCGTGGTGAAGAGAGAGCTGAGCCGAAAGGCGAAGCTCTCGATTTACCAGTCAATCTACGTTCCGACCCTCACCTATGGCCATGAACTTTGGGTCATGACCGAAAGAATAAGATCCCGGATACAAGCGGCCGAAATGAGTTTCCTCCGCAGGGTGGCAGGGCGCTCCCTTAGAGATAGGGTGAAGAGCTCTGTCACCCGGGAGGAGCTCAGAGTAGAGCCGCTGCTCCTCCACATCGAGAGGAGCCAGCTGAGGTGGCTCGGGCATCTGTTTCGGAT
>NC_044209.1:30445060-30463879 GCF_900880675.1 Sparus aurata
CATTTTTGAGTTGATTTTGTTGACTACATAAGTCAGACTGTCACCTCTGAGCTACACAGTCATGGTAGCAGCTAGCTGATTAGCATGCTAACTTCAGATGAACACAGAACAGAGACATGTTTGACGTCAACACTGTTGTTTCTTTAGCTGTTCATCCGGTTAGCTCAGTTTAAATGATTAAAACTTTATTTACATCTGACAGACAGACTGACTGACTGACAGAGTGTCTGAGTTTACCTGCTGCTGAAGGACGGCCGTCACGTTACTGAAGTACGGAGCTAAAACACCTGAAGAGCCGACACCTGACAACTGAAGAGAGAGACAGGTTAGAGGGACAGAGAGAGACAGATAAGAGGGAGAGAGGGACAAGACAGATGGGGGATAGGAAAATCTATAGGTACTCACACAGCTGCCTTCCTCGCCCAGTCGGTCCTGTTCCATTCTGAATTTCTGGACCTTTTTTCTCTCCCAGGTGACTCCAGCAGGTAACTCCTCATCGTCGAACATTGGCCCCGCCTCCTGCAGTGACTCATACACTACCCATAATACCTGGCGGCACTGCAAAAAACCAATCGGAGGTTAGTCTTTTTTCCAGAGTACCACAGTTTGAGCAGAATAGCAGGTCAATGATTGGCTGAGAGATCAGAGGAGATTACCTCGGCGTGATTGGCTGTGGCAGCAGGGAGGGCGGAGCTTGGAAAGGAGATGTTGGCGTTGTACGGCAGGCAGTGGACAGGAAATGGCCCCCCCTACAGGACAGACAGGAAACAGTCCACGCTTTATCAACAACACAACTAGAAGCTTATGCTGAGCTGCATGTGGAAAGACACTGATGAGGCTAATATTAGCAAATGCTAAGCTACACAAAGACTTTGACAGAGAAAGTGTCAGTTATACGTGAACACTGTTAGCAGTTAAAGTGTCAGTTGAAATAAGTCAGCGTTCTGTTTCAAAGTCAAAGGACGTACCAGGTCTCGGAGCAGGTGGTGGACAGACTGGACCAGGTCCCCCTCCAATGGACAGGTCGGCATGGCAACCAGCATCAGCTGGAGGCTGCAGACCTGCATTAGCACTAGGAGGACTGAAGTCAGCGTCATGGTTCTGGTTCTGGTTCTGGCGCTGATGGTTTTTGTTTCAGGTGATCTTCAGCTGGTCTTGATGGATCTCGTCCTGATTTTTCTGGTCCTGAGGTTCTGAAACAGACTTCAGTTTAAGCTGACGTTCTACAGGTGATGTTTTTTTCCCTGGTTCTTGTCCTGATCAGAACTGGACTGAGATGCTTCAGTTGTGCTGTGTGCGCTTTAGGGGAGTTCAGGTAACCTGGAACAGAGAAGAGTGGATTGGCTGGCTGTCAGGGCTAATAAGCCAATCAGATGCCGTGTACCTGCGTGAGTCATCAAACCTCAGAGAGTCTGATCCAGACCACAGCAGCAGAGACCTGGACCAGGACAGGTGAGTCACTGCAGGTTCATTCAGGTACACAATCATCTCAGAGGAGAATTAAACCATTTATTTCTTCTGACAGAAACAAACATGAAGTTTAAATCCATGCAGACTAAAGTTGATTTTAAAGAGTTGTTAACTGATTTCAAAGAAACACTGATGAACTTTTAATTATGACAAATATTTAGAAATGAGTGAATGGAATCAATTTATCTTCAACTATTAATAATCATAAAAAAAAGAAATGTAATACATTAAAATGACAAAAAATATCCATATATTATGTGTATATATATAGTGTGTAGTTTTGTTTTCTTCCGCTTTTCCGTGAGGGCCGCGGAGATGTTACTGCTTTTATCCCCCTTTTTCAAGGGGTCGCTGGGTTACTGGGGCCAAATCCAGTGAACTGTACATATGCAGTGTGTATACTATAGTACCACTATGTGGTGTATCTGCAATATGTTAATTAATTGTAATGATGATGATTATTTAATTAATGGTTTAATAAAATGTGACCACATCAATTATGAGGACACATTTAGCCTCAGGGTGGCGCTACAGTGTTTATTTAAATGTCTTCAAAAAGATGATTGATGAAGCATTTTTATAAATTATTTTTTAAATAATCTCTCCTGTTTAATATATTTAAATGTTCAGTTCAAGTATGATCAGTGAATCTTCAGTCTGAACTGATGGTTCTAGATGGATCTGTGCAGCTTGTTGATTTTTTAAAAAACCACAAAAACTACTGAGAGTCATAATGTGATGATGTCACGTTCAACAGGCCTGTAGTAGTTTTATTCTGATGTGGAGGAGAAACGAACCTTGAACACACCATGATGTGTTCACTGCATGGAGGAAAGTGAGAATGAGTGTCACAGTGAACACAACCTTGTTCGTCCAGCAGACAAAAGCTATTTCACACCAAATTGACGTCAAGTTTTTAACAAATATGTATCAAAACTTAATCCTGAGTTTGGTAAACCGAGTCAGAACCGTGTTTCTGCTGGCCGGCTCAGTCAGACGTCCGACCTGCAGCACACAGTTTCATGTGACGATCTGTTCGTCATATTAACTCAAAGTGTCTCTGATGGGAACTTTCATCAGTGGTGACCGAAGACTTAAGTTTCATTTCAGGACTATGAAACACAAAAAAGTGAGACTTTACGTGAAAGTTGTCGTGAAATCACGTCCAATGAAAATGAGTGAGAGTGAAACAGATCAGTGATTCCAAACTTTTCTCTGTGAGCTGAAAACCAAACGTGTTTCTGTTGTTTGTCAGATTTTCTGTTCGCTGCCTCGATGTGACGAATGTTTCCACCGGAGCACTTGATGTTTCTGACCGCAGTGGACGAGGAAACGCGACGTGTAGGAAACATGCTAACGATAACTGCGAGCTGTCGTCATCAAGCTTCAAATGTTACTTATTTATTTATTTATTTATTTATGACATTTGATTGTTGAACATGTTGATGAACCCTAACCCTACGTGATCTAAAAGAAGCTTTGTCACGAATTCAGGCAGAAACGAGAGAAATGGAAGAAATACTCGGATACTTTACTAGAGTAAAAGTAGTGATACTACACTGCAAAAATAGTCAGACTGAAAGTCCTGCATTACAAATTTCACATCAGTAAAAGTATCATCAGGAAAGTGTTATTATTCAAAGTACTTTTACTTTAGGACTGTACTTCAGTGCAGTTTTGAAGTGCTTGTATTTTATGGAAGAAAAATGTTTATTTTTCCTTCACTGCATTTATCTGACAGCTTAAGTTACTTGTTACTTTCCGGATACAAAATAAGTTTATTGAAGACAACATGAAATATATAATTATATAACACAAGTATTTAGTGGAGGTACTACCATCCTTTACGTCAGTAAAACTCCTAATATCATAAAAATACTCTGTTACAAGTTAAAGTCCTGCGCTGAAATGTTTCTTTAGTAAAAGTATGATCAGGAAAATGTAGCTGAAGTATTGTCAGAAAAAAGTATTGATTGTTTTTACAGGAAACATAGCTGATCAGTAATCAGTGAATGGGCTGATCGTTCAGCTGCACCCGTACTAACTGTGGAGTAACTAGTAACTGAAGCTGTCAAGTAGATGCGATGGAGTAAATGTAATGGAGTAAATGTAATGCAGTAAATGTAATAGAGTAAATGTGATGGAGAAAAAAGACTCTACCTCAAGTCTGTACTTAAGTAAAATACTGGAGTTACTGTGGGCTACTTAGTTACTTTCCAGCTCTAAAAAATATAAAATAAAAAAATAAAAATAAAACATAAATATGTTTTAAATATTTGTTGTGATAAATTTAGGAACTAGAAAATGAAGAAAAATTAAAACAATCTGATGTTTTTTTTCTGATTCAGAACAAAACTGAAGAATTAATATTTTTTTTCTGTTGGTTTAATTGATTTAATGATTTAGAAATATATATAAACTTAAAACTTCTGCATCAAAAACACGAACGGATAAAATAAACTCACCCGATGAGCCGCAGTAAGGTCCTGGGAGTATTGAAAGTCCTGGAGGTGCTGAAGCTTCTGGCCCCTTTGGTTCTGGTTCTGGTCCTTGTGGCAGCTGGTTCTTGTGGTTCTGGTGATAGTCTCTGTAACTTCGGCTTTTAAATGAAGCTCCAGAAACTGAAACTGATGTCTTCAAAGCAAAATCTTGGAAATTTCCCCTTTCAACCCTAACCTCACCCGCTCCCCTAACCCCCCCCCCCCCCCCCCCCCCCCCCCCCCCCCCTCCACCCCCCTCCCCCTCACGATGACTGTTAACACAAAACGACACGTTGACACAAGAACAAACAGCACAAGAATTAAATATGGATTATTTCAGGAGGAAAGTACACCACATGTCCTAAAGTATATGGACACCTGAACCCAGTTGCAAGATACATTTATATAGAGTTAGAGACAAACCGTGTCCACATAGTTTTGGCCAAATATAGTTTTAGTTCATTTTCCTCAGACCTCATCATTGCTAAAATACACTATATTAAATATATTAATTTCAATTAATAAGTCAATTGTATTTAAAGAGCATGATCACCATACAGCATATTCTCAGCACACTTTACAATTAAAACGAGTGTTCAGATTTTTAATTTTGGGATTAGGGATTAATGAATGGAAACATATAAAGACTGTGATAAACGAGGTCATCAAGAGTGAAAACTGCTTGAAATTTAACAACACCGGTGTCTTTAGGGAAACTTCATTTTTTATTTTTACAATTAGAGGTTAAACTCATTAAGTGATTTTAATGTTTCAATACAGGGGAAATTAATCAGCAATCTGCTCAGTTTAGGTGAATTTTCCAGAGATAAACCTAAAAGTCGAAAGAGGGAAATTATCGTGCAGAAGCTTCAATTCATGATTGTTTCCATCTACTATTCTTTACTTTTATTAAACAGTTTTTGTTTTCACGTCTCAGATAACTAAAGAAAAGTAAAGGAATACAACACTCTTGTATCTTATATGTTCTTATATATTTTTTAAATCTTTTCATTGTTGAGGTTCTGACACCAGGTCCACTTGTTTCAAGCTGACTGAGCGTCAGGGTTAATGGCAGCGGTTGGAAACAGTGGACGGACAGATTGTGCTGATTCAGATTCAGATGCTGTCTCATGAACTTTTCCCCATTATTTCATCGTAAGGAGCCGAAAACTCTTGTGTGTTCGATTCCACTTTGCATATCTATATGTTTCTGTATGAATCAAAGTAAACTCGTCTGTGTCGTCACACATTCAGACTCATTCAGGATGCGGTTTAACCCCCGAAATCTTCAGTTTACATTTACAGAGAAGAGTCAACAGAGAGAAGGGAGAAAAGAAAGACGGCAGAGTTTGAGATGGACCGAGGCAGGAAGTGGAGGCTCAGTTTACATTTAGCAGAACAGAAAGAAGGAGGCGCGATCGAGTCGACGATCTGACTGACAACAGGAAGGAAACTACGTAACTCTGTCTACAACTTCAGTCTGAATGACTGTCAGCTGCTGTTTGTAGAGAAACGTAGTGAAGGAAAGTCCTCCTCATCCACTCCTCATTCAGTTTCCACTTTAAGGAAAAATGATGAAACTAACGCGCCTGCAGGCATGTCACCGTTAATCAGCTGCGTCAGCACATTTTCCACCGTTAAATAATCAAGAGTCACATCGTTAACATATTGATAAAAAGACTGAAAATGTTCTACATTTTTTTTCGACTAATCTTTTCATTGTCTTTTTTGATTACAGTACAAAGACACAAAACAGAACAAGGCACATCAATAAGTACAAAAAGGCATTTGAAGAAATTCCAAATATGTATATACTAGTGGTATATTTTGCTGGTTTGGTAACTGACTGTTTCTCATCTTGGCTTATAAGGACATGAAAAGAATAACAATAAGGAGTGACAATCGTGTATATGAACAGGTGGACACAGATTGTACCCCACAAACAGAATGCTCCAGTATTTCATAATATTAATGCTTTTCATGAGGAAAAATAAAAAAAATAAATTAAAAATATAAAACACATAAATAAGAATAAAAACAGTAGATTACAAAGCTATAATGAAATCTTCCCCCTCCAGAAATTCCATAAATGACCCCCAACTCTTTACATAAGTGTTATATTTCCCTCTGATCACATTTGTAAGTCTCTCTAGGGCAAGGCACTGCAGCCCCTCAACCCAGACTCACTTGCTTAGTCTGTGAACAGACTTCCATGACAGTGCAATTTTATGTTTAGCTTCAAGAAGACAAAATATGACCATCTTTGTACTGCTATTGCTAATTGTACAGCTTGCTGGAAAACATCCAAAAATACAAAGTTTGGGACATAGTGGAAGTTGTTTCTTAATAAAGATGGATATAATTATAATAATCTCTTTGCAAAATTCTTGAATGTGGGTGTCCAGAGGCAGTGAAACAAGCTACCTTTATGAATACCACATTTGACACAAGTGGAGTAGTAGGGTAAATGTGATGAAGTAATTCCGGAGTGAAGTATGTTCTCATCAGCCGTTTGTACTGGAGGAGTTTAAACCTTGTATTTATTGTTTGTATACTTGGCATTGGAAACATATATCCTGCCACTCCTCTACAGTTATTTCTTCATTAAGGTCTGAACACCATGCTAATATTTCATCCTCTGAAGATTCTTGTCCTGCAGCCATGATAATCTGATAAAACTTTGAGATTAACCCAGCTGCTCCATAATGGTTCAGAACAGTTTTTCTAAAGAATTTTGGCTGGGAAGATTTATAGAGTTCTGTGTCTTTGTTATGAAGCTTCTTATCTGAAGATACTTAAAAAAAACTGTCTAGAGTCAATGCTAAACTTTTGCTTGACCTCATTAAAACTTAAAAGATTATCATTCTCGTACAGATCTAAAATCTTACTGATGCTTCTGTCTCCCCAGAACTTAAAACCGAGGTCATCAGTACCTGGCAGGAAGTTTCTGTTCCCCCAAATAGGTGAAAATGGGGATAGGGGAGCATTTTCCCCAAGATACCTTAGCACCTCATGCCATACTTTGCCTAATAATTGATGACAAGCTTGGAAGTTAACATAGACCCTAGTCCTATATTGATGTTGCCTCATTTGGGAGAGGCCCTTGTTATTTCCTGTTTTATTTGTTTGTTCTGAAGGCACATTTATGACTTTATTATAAGGCATGGTTAATAAGTTGGTTGCAAATAGGCTAAGCTTACTGACTCCATCACGAGCGGTCATACTAAAATAAACATCATTCTATAGAACTTTAGGGGTCTTAGGAAGATAGTAAAATTAAACTAGTGTCCAGGTTGAAGCATCTTAAAACACAGAAAGCTTTTATTCAAGAAACCCATTTACTTTCCAGTGAATACACCAAGGTCAAGTCATATCTGCCTCATTCTTCTCTCATGCAAGAGGGGTGGCAATACACTCATCTGTACCATTGAGGGTTATTAATATCATACAGGATAACAAAGGCAGATTTGTTATCATCCAGGGTTCTTTATTAAATCAAGACAATAATTTAGTACGTCTATATGGTCCTAACAGTGATGATATACAGTTTTATAATAGCTTGGTTTTAACTTTATCAACGCTACATGTTCACATTTGTATGGCAGGAGACTTTGACTGCACTCTAAATCCTACTCTGGACAAGTCATCAGGTTTGGACATCTCATACACGCAGAATAGGAAGATAATACGACACTTTTTGGGCAAGTTAAATCTCTGTGATATCTGGAGAAATAGGAATCCTGCCAGTCGGGAATATTCATGTAATTCAGATACCCATAACTCTTACTCCCACATGTGATAGCCAGTGTGACTCAGTATACAAACGAATTGTCATTTCGGATCATCCACTACCACTAATCAATTACACTGTAAAGGCAGCTACCAAGGGCCCAACCATATGGCCCTCAAAAGCACAACCAGAGCACACTGGTGGCATCATTGCTGTGAGACTCAGCATGGGGTTCAGTGTCAGCTAATTAGAGTACTTACCGTAGTTGTAGTCTACTAACTGTAGTTATAGCAAGTATAGCTTAATGTCGCAAATGCTATCTAATTAGCCCTTTATATACACCGACTAGTAGTTTAGTTAGTTGTAATATAGTTAGCTGCACCTGAATTAACAGGATGTGCCAGCGCGGGAAAGCTGAGCCAAGGGTCATGGGGCTTTAATTACATGGATGGTGTACAGATCGCACTAGATGAATAATCGGGCTAGGTGTAGGGCACTTTGATGTTTCAACCTAGTTGTGTCCCATATCTGAATGTGCTTTTGTATTTTGTATGGTTAGGTGGTAAAAGGATAGCCCCTCTGCCTCAGCTATTACACATAATGGCTGCTTCTAATCCACTGAGTTCTGCATCTCAAACTGACTGGAGAAAGTGTTGTCTTTGTCAGACAGATTTAAAGGAAGAGTTGAAATCTCCTCCAACTCATTATCCGTGTAGTCCTGAGAGCAATGGTTATTCCAATGATTGCCACAGACATACCACTCTTTCAAGCAATCAACCAGTTGCCGGTCAGGTTAGACATGTCCCGGTTGGATGATGGAGGGGGCATTGAGGAATCACTGAGAAGGAACAGTGCAAAATATCACCAAAGCTGTCCTTGTGTCAAACCTCACTGTTCTATTGAAAAAAAAAATCTACACAAAAAAAAAGAAGAAAACAAAATGAAAAAAGAAAAACATGCACTTACTTAACCTGGGAGGTGTGCCCTGGTGAAGTTCAGTTCAAACCAGTGATCATTTCCCATTCATTTGAAATATTCTATTGATATAAAATGTATCAAATGTAACAAAACAAACAAACGAAAAAAAATACCAAAAACAGTGAGAAAACAATTAACTAAACTAATGAAAATTTGTACAAAAAGGCGTTATTTTGCCATTCATTGCTGTCTATCTTCACAATTTAACAAATGTTTTGACTTTTTATCGAAGAGTTGAAAAGCTCAGATCCTTTCACCTATATTTAAATATCAAGATCATCAAAATGTGATTATCCAATCTCAATCCAGATCAAATACCAAGTCTAATGGCTTTCAATGGCGGCCATATTGGAAATTAGCGGCCAAATTTGATTTTTTGCGTGGCTAACAGGCTTTTTGGAAAATGTGGTTTCCAAAGAATGTTTGTGCCAAGTTTGATGCTTGTATCACAAAGTGAACGATTATCTCACTAATCTGCCGGACTAAAGAGTTTACCAAAACAGTCTCTGAAAGATCAACATCGGATTTCTTATCCCTCAGTCAAAAGTCTCTGGTACTTGCTGCGTTTCAGCTAATGACTCTTTCTGCACGTCATTGGTTGATGTTCACCTTCTTAATCTTTCGGATGAATTCTTCAGCTTGGGATGGGGAGGTGAAGTAGTGCCAGCTGTTGTTGTGTAGGATTCGCTTTTTTGCAGGGAACAGAAATCCATATTCCTTACGCATTTGGCTTGGACTTGGTTTCACTCCATCAAAAAGTTTCCTCTGTCTATGGACTTCAGTTGAAAGATCCGGGGAAAAACATGACACGGCCACCTTCAATTATGATATTGTCTTTCAGATGAGCTGCTTTCATAACTCGATCTCTATCTCGTATGTCAGGAATTTCACCGGAATAATCCATGGCCGAATTCCATCGACCCCCGCCGATCCTGGGTCAGCTGCAGCATTTTCCCCAGTCTGTGGGCTTGCTCGAGAATTAGCATTGTCCTGTTTCTATGTCAATTGCATTGGGAAGCCATGTCATCAAGAATGTATGGGCATCTCCATTCTCCTATCCTTCGGGTAATCCAACCAGCCTCAGATTGGAGCGGCGTTTTCCAACTCTTCCATCTGAGAGATGAGCTTCTGGACTTTCTTCTGCGTGGTGTTGGCTAGGGTTGCTAGTAAAGTGATCTGGTCCTCAGCTGTGCTAGTGCGGGTTTCTGCTTCTGTGAGTCTTTCAGAAAATGCCCCTATAGCTTCTTTTATCACCCAGTTGGAGGAAACAACTTCATGTAGCTGTATGGAAAAATCGTTCCTCAGGGCTTGTATGACCGTTAAGATCTGACTCTCATCACAGCCAGCCTCAGCTTGAGTTACCATCTTGCCAGGTGCCTGGTCCTCTCCTTCCACCTCGTGTAGAGTTTCAAAATCTGTCTTTTTGTCGTCTTCAGGAGGTCGGTTTCCCCCTTGGTTTTCTGGCATTGTGCAAAATGTATCTTAGCAAATATTTTGGGTCACAAATAGCTCGATTAAGATACTAAGAGATGGTAGAAACATATTAATTTCGTCGGAGCCTAGCCCCACACGTCCACTCACTTACGTGTCATAACTGGAAGCCAATATCAATTCATTCTAATCAATATCAAATCAATATATTCAATCTCATAACTGTTGTAGTGACACAGTTATCATTGGTTCTCCGCAGTAAAAGAAACCTCCACAGACAACGATAAACGGCTGAATATATTCATTTGCCTTCATGATTCAGAGTAAATAAATAAGATGACAAAATGAACAGATGACAGAAAGATGCTTAGTCTGTAACAAGTTTATGAGTGAATGTTGCAGATGGTGAAATCGTGGGTTGGGTGAAGGCAATTAAATATCAAGCGAATAATTCATTGCTCACAGAGCCCGAACCAAGTTTCTCCTAAAATCAAAGATATTAATTCAGAGCCAAAGGACACCAACTCATATTTCCTATGTGTGAATCCAGTAGGGTGAAGGAATGGATCCTCGTCTGAGCATCATGTGGAGAGTCAGCAGGCTGAATCTATTCGTCCTAACTGCAGGGTGGCAGTCTCGATCCAATACCCAGCTGTAGGCACAGCTTGGGTTTGTTTTGAGTAAAGTCGGTTCTGCCGGGTCACATGGTTTCTTAAACTGATCGTAACATCTTTGTTAATGCTGATGGAGATGATGATCTTGATGTGGTAGTTCTTAGGCTCTGACTGATAAACTCATTGAACTTCTTCGCTAAAATTACTGGGTTGCTATATTACTGATGAAGCATCCTTCAAAGAACTGCTCCTCACTGCAGCGACGCAAGGTCCTGCTAGTATTCCAGCTCAGTTAGCACCAGCATCGACAGCTTCATCAGTCTGGGTAATAGTGATACTGGGCTGAATTTGCTGAATTTTCAGTTTATCCGAACAATGAGACGTGAATTAGGTTGGAAACACAACTGAGAGCTGAATGTCTCTCAGTGGAGAGTGTCAAGATTCAACTTCATTACTTTCTACACTTGATTTACTGAAGCTGGATCAGATTTTATGGAGAAATGTTTCCAACAAACACACAGGAGACAGAAGACCTGTGGGAGGGTGAAGGTTTGGAAATAAATATGGTAGTAATTTTATATATCATTTAGTAATTTAATGATAATTTGTCGTCCACATTTTGAGGAACTGAAGTCATATTGTGGGTCTTTGTTTGATTACGTTTTGATAGTTTAAGTACATCAGTGGAAGTACAAAAATATTATTATCAGCTTCATGTATTTTTATAATCATTGGTTATGAAAAGAAAAACACAAGTTATCATCAGCTCATCACAACATCGTTAAACAACATACTGTCTGATTTCCATCTTCACGTTCAGGTAAAAAAGACTGAACATCAATAAATACAAACTGTTCAATAAATAAATATATAAATAGGAACAGATCAACAATTAAAAATGTATAAATATATAAATACAATCAAAAAAAATATGAATAAAAAAATAGGTTGAGATCAACAGAAACATGATCACAGATCAATAAGTGTGAGTCTCATGGAGCAGAGTTTGTCTCTCACAGAGAAACAGAATCAGACTCATGGATGAGACGAGTCAGAGCTGCTGCTGAGTCGCTGAAGAGCGCCTCCTGATGGACGCCACCAGCAGGTACAACCGCTCCAGGTGCAGTTTAGTTTCCTTCCGGATCAGCTCCCAGGACGCAGTACTGCCACCCTGTAAACACACAACTACAGTCAGTACTGCCACCCTGTACACACACAACTACAGTCAGTACTGCCACCCTGTACACACACAACTACAGTCAGTACTGCCACCCTGTACACACACAACTACAGTCAGTACTGCCACCCTGTAAACACACAACTACAGTCAGTACTGCCACCCTGTAAACACACAACTACAGTCAGTACTGCCACCCTGTACACACACAACTACAGTCAGTACTTGCCACCCCTGGACACACACAACTACAGATCAGTACTGCACCCCTGTAAACACACAACTACAGTCAGTACTGCCACCCTGTACACACAACTACAGTCAGTACTGCCACCCTGTAAACACACAACTACAGTCAGTACTGCCACCCTGTACACACACACTACAGTCAGTACTGCCACCCTGTACACACCAACTACAGTTCAGTACTGACTGCCACCCTGTAAACACACAACTACAGTCAGTACTGCCACCCTGTAAACACACAACTACAGTCAGTACTGCCACCCTGTAACACACAACTACAGTCAGTACTGCCACCCTGTACACACACAACAATACAGTCAGTACTGCCACCCTGTAACACACAACTACAGTCAGTACTGCCACCCTGTAAACACACAACTACAGTCAGTACTGCCACCCTGTAACACACAACTACAGTCAGTACTGCCACCCTGTACACACAACTACAGTCAGTACTGCCACCCTGTAAACACACAACTACAGTCAGTACTGCCACCCTGTACACACACAACTACAGTCAGTACTGCCACCCTGTAAACACACAACTACAGTCAGTACTGCCACCCTGTAAACACACAACTACAGTCAGTACTGCCACCCTGTAAACATACAACTACAGTCAGTACTGCTACCTTGAGTCAGTACACAAAGTGTTACAGAGAGTACTACAGCAGTATTTGTACTCACAGTGCGGTATACAGTACACGTCTCCAGCCTCCTGTAGTATTTCCTCAGTCTGCTGTCTGTTGTGCTGTTAGTCGACACCTGCAGACAGAAACACAGGGCACATTGTTCTCTGAGTCTGCTTCAAAACATTAAAGGAAACGAAGCGGAAACACTCAGGGGAGTTGAAGTGGCAGCTGAAGCAGAAACTCTGACAGATGCAGAGTTTCAGTGTTTGTTGAAGTCAAACTGCTGAGAGGAACTGTAGTGTGAGCAGTGAAAGGAGTTGATGTGTGAGTGGAAGTGATGAAATCAGGTGTTGGGTGAAATATACTGTATGAAGCTGCGCGTCACTTCAACTGTTAGCAGAAATGATTTCAGGTATCAGTTGAGTTGTCAGTGCTGAAAGGAGCTGAAACGATATTCATGAAAGAGCTGAAGCGTCAGTTGAAGTCCTGGTGGGAGTTGATGTGACAAGTCTGACAACTGAAAGAAAACAGCTGAACTATTGACTGAAACACATCAGCTGAAGTGGTCAAAGGACTTAAAGTGACACTCAAAGTCTAAATACATCTGACAGTCTAAATGAGTCCGACGCTTCAGTTGTTTTCACTCAATGAAAGAGTTTCAGCTGACATGTTGGTGCTGAAAGAAGATGAATACAGTTTGAAGTGCGAGCAGAGAGAAGATGAATAGAGTTGAAATGCGAGCAAGGAGCAGATGAATACAGTGATTATTATTATTATTAATATTAATATTATTTATTTTATTTGAACTGGGACAGTGCACACTAAAACATTAGCCCCGTATATAACAAGGAGAGATGCATTGCACCGGGTTTTAGCAAGTTGCTATTTTCCACCCGTTGCCCCTGGGCAGGTAGATGGAACATTCAATAAATTTAAAACAGTTACTAAATTCACAGTTGTACAAAATTTCAATTACAAAGTTATGAATACACACATACGTGTTGAAGTGAGCAGAGAAGACGAATACAGTTGAAGTGTGAACAGAGAAGATGAATACAGTTGAAGTGTGAGAAGAGGGAAGATGAATACAGATGAAGTGTCAATAGAGAAGATGAATACAGTTGAAGTGTGAGCAGAGAGAAGATGAATACAGTTGAAGTGTGAGCAGAGAAGATGAATACAATTGAAGTATTCAGATGAACTTTGTCTTGAAGTTAAAGGACTCATGAAAGGAGTTGAAACATCCATCCATCTGTCTACTCACACAGGTGTTGAGACCGTCTATCTGGCGGTCGATGACGGTCAGGAAGTGTTCGGTCTTGACGCTATCCCAGGTAGCGGAGGACAGGTTGTCATGGTGATAGAGATCAGAAATCAGCTCCAGACTGTCTCTGATGAAAACCAACTGAGACTCCACCTGGAGAGAGAGAGGAGTGAATTCTAGCTTTCTGATTGGCTGATTGAGCTGATGTCATTAGTTGGTATGTTTGCATGTAAATGTGTCCTGAAGTGTGTCGGTGTGAACATGTGAAGAATCATAAAGGACCTGAAGTCAGTGAGCTCAATGTTGACAGTCTGTAGCTAAACACTTCACTGAAAGGAGTTCAAGTAACGCTGGAGACAACCAAACACTGAATACAGCTAATGAAAGTGCTGAAGTTTCAGATTAATTGACTGACTGTCTGATTGATTGATTGATTGACTGATTGATTTATTGATTACCTTATTCATCCGTATCCGTCTGTAGAGTTTGTCTGGAAAAGGAACTGGACTCTGCTGATCGGTCAGCTGACCACCCTGAAACAACACCAGCGACACTTCATTTCACCATAATCTGCTGGAAACTGAAGTGGTTCTACTGGTCTACATGATTGAGGGTCTGGGCTTCATTTACCAAAGATTATTGGTGAAAAAACAACTGTCTTATATTTGTGAAACTGAATAGAAAAAAATGTACTGAACATTGTGATCAATACTGACCTCTTGCAGTAATTTTTATACCTACAAACATTGTTTTGAAAATACATTACGATAAAAAATCTGACAAAATTCTGAATAATAACAATTCAGTGTGTGCAAATGTTCCCTAAATGAATTTGTCTATACATGTAAACATATATAGTTTATTTTATATTGATGTAAATATATTTAATATGCACTCATACTTGTAAACATAGAGTTTTTCTTATATTTACATTTTCTCTCTTGTCTGACCATTTTCACATCAGTCCTCGTTGTCTCAGAAGAGACAGATCTTTGCTGCTGGTGTACTTTGTTAAAACTCCACTAGATGTCACTAATGAGCCAGCAGCAGCGTTAAAGTGCCACTTTGCAGTTTTGAACAGTTACATGAGCAGCATTTTGTTATCGTCTTCAGTCATTCATCCTGTTACATTGACTTTAAATCTGAAACTTTCTTTGACCTGCTCGTCTCAATTTATGAACATCAGCTGTTCCGACATATACATTAATTTATCAAAATAAATACACATTTGATTCCTGTTATACATAAAAAAACATGTTTACTTTAATATCTGTCCACATATGTCAACCTTTACAGTTTATTTTATACTTATGTGAATATAGCTATTATTCACTGACACATGTAAACATTTAGCCTGTCACCTCCTGAAGAAACACCTGGAGCTCCTCAAGGACCTCACAGAGACTCTTAGCACATATTCAAGGAGCTCTTTTAAAACCCTCTGAACCTCTTCAGCTACCCCTCAAACACCCTCAAGGACTCCTGCAGTCTCTTCCAGGATCTGGTGTGAGTGCGTGTGGACTCACCATGAGGCGGATGTGTTTCAGAGAGGTCCTGCTCAGGTGAGCGTACTGTGTGAGCCAATCACAGCAGAAGACAGGAGTCAGGCTGCTGCAGAGGACGAAGAGCAGGCTGGTCCAGCTGAACATGGTGATGATGATGATGATGATGATGATGGTGGTGGTGGTGGTGCTCTGCTGTGGGTCAGTGTCTCCAACATGCTGCTGATCTGTGTTCAGCTCTTTTTAGTCCAGACAGGAAACAGAAAACAATTCAGAGAAAAGTCCTGCAGTGTTTCCACTCTCACTTTCCAGACTGAACTCCACACTAGAACATGATGGAGATTTTTTATTTAGATTTTTTATTTAATTATTATAACTAATCGTGAGAAGAGATTTATTTTTATCATTGTATTCAATCAAGTTTTCTTTTTTGTGCTGTAAGACCTTTAGTGCAAAAACTGCAGAATGAGCCTTTAAAATTACTTCTGACTGAATGAATTCTGTGTGTGTGTGTGTGTGTGTGTGTGTGTGAAGTCCCTTCACTTTCATTTTCCAAAGCAGCTGCCTCACACAAGGTCTCACAAACAGCTCTACAAAATAAAAGCCCACATTTCTTCTCTTCACCAACAGAACAGCAGAGATCAGAGTTTTATGATGACTCTGTGCGTGTGTGTGTGTGTGTGTGTGTGTGTGTGTGGGTTTGCATGTGATCACAGATCGCATTTACAATGACCGTCAACTATGGTATGCTTTTATTCTGAAGGCAGCTTCTCATCGGTTTCCTGTTCTCCAGATGTTTTCACTTTCTGGTCGTGCCCTGCTGGAAAAACCAGCATAGACCAGCATAGCTTGTGACCAGCAAGACCAGCATATGTTGTGTTTTGGCGCTGGTTTGCTGGTCACCAGCATGGGATGTGTCAACAATTTATTTAATATTGCAGTATGAGGAGTGAAGTGGGCTGTGAAAGCCCAATACAGGACACAGAGTCAGTGAGGTCGTCACAGTACACCAAGTTTATTGAGAACGAGCTTCAAACCTGCAAGATTTTGGGGTCATTTGAGGGCACAGCTTCATCATGCTGGTTCACCAGCTAAACCAGCACTAACCAGCATAGACCAGCATGGAAATCATGCTGGTCTATGCTGGTTTTCCCAACAGGTGATGGTGTGAGCAGATCAATCAACACACTGATTATTAGTGAAGATTATCATCTTCATATCAATCTATCAATATAACCAAATCAAACTCTAAGTCATTGGGTCCTTCTTGTAAATCCAGCATTTAATAAGAACCTGAAGTTAACCAGTAACACATCATCACCAGACTCCATTAACAAATGTAGTGATTTTAAGAGTTGTTGAGTTAAAAGAAATCTTTGTAACGTAGTGAAACTGTGTGTGTGACAGATTGTAAGTCATTGTGTCCTTGTTGTAAATTCAGCATTAAATCTTTCAGCTGAAGTTGTTTGTCTCCTTGTAAAAAGTGTCAGTTTGTGGCAGCATGTCTGTACCAGCCTGTCTGCTTCTGTGTCTAAAGTGCTAAAGTCTTACCTGCCAACATTGATCAGCTGTTTGAACACACTGTTTACACTGATTTCACCATTTACACTCCATTTATGAAAGAAGAAACATGTTATTGATCTAAACATGTCACATGTTACAAAGACACTAAACAGTAACAATATAGGCTACTTCTTTGTCCCCGTGGAGAAAGTCCCCAGACTCCCTTAACAAATGTGTCAGTTTAGTGAGTTGTTGAGTTGGAGACACTTTATAAACTCTGTGAAACTCTGTCTCTGACTCATTCTGCATTATTTGGACCTTCTTGTTCATTCAGCAAATGTTCTACATGAACTTCTTTCTGTCTTTGTGTCTGTTTGTCTCAGTGATGGACGGTTTGTTTCATGTATAGCAGGAAGTGACATCAGCGGAGATTTCTTCACCCTTTTCATGCTCACGCCTCCCCCTCGTTGAGTGTTTGACTGCTGACTGTAATCTATTACTGAGGGACTCGTCTCACCTGAGCAGCAGTACCTGTGAAGGTGAGGGGCAGGGGGCGGAGTCAGACAGGCGCCTGAATAGAGCACACAGACAGACAGACAGGTGGTTTGTGGATTTAACGGTAAAAGCAGCACGAGCCTCCTGAAACACTTCCTGGTTGATAGAGCCGAGTGAGTGCGCGCTTGCAGAGAGTCGCACGTGAACCCGGTTAGTCTCTGATGTTTGATCTGTTGTCTGTCTGTCGTCGTGTCTCTCCTTCGGTTACGGGTCTGGCCTATTTCCGGTTGCCTCGCGGTGGTCGGCGAGTTGACTGACAGACGGGGTCGGATCGGGGCTCGCGAGTAACGCGGAAATAACTCCAGTCAGCAGGTAAGAAGTCGCCTAGGGGATCAATAATCAGGAATTGATGAGTGTTTGGCAGTGTAACGTCACACAGCTGGACTATGTCGTCAGGTGGAGATGAGCTGGAGGTTTTGTGAAGCAGCAGGTTTTAGATCCGCTGGAGACAGTGCTCGTCTCGATCCTTAAATCCTCTGTTTTCTCTATGGAGTCTGGTACAGAGAGCTGCAGAGGGGACATGTCCGGAAGGTGTTGCCGTGTGTTGACTATCTCACTTTGAGGATGTTTGATCAAGAATTGTGTATTAGTTGTTTCGACCTCTGGCGTCTTACAGGTACTGATGTACGGATCGATCTGATCAGCAGCCGTTTTATATTTATAGTATTGATGGCATGAACAGAACTGATGATGAGTCAGCAGGTGGAGCGCTCAAGTGAGGCTCACCTGTGTGATGTCATCCGGTAAACAATCTCATGTTTGACTCTGCGCGCCACCGTACTGGACTGGACCAGTGTTAGTTGAATCTCTCTCTCTCTCTCTCTCTCTCTCTCTCTCTCTCTCTCTCTCTCTCTCTCTCTCTCTCTCTCTCTCTCAGTTCAATTCAATTGGCTTCATTGGCATGACGTAACATTGTACATATTGCCAAGCATTACAAGTTATAATAATAACAATAAATGAAAACAGTATTTACAATAAAAGAAAACAGTATTTACAATGAATTCATAGGTAATCGGTATAAATTAAAAAAGAAAAAAAAAAAGAAAAATTACAGTAAATCACTCAATTTGTGTCAACTAAAAATATCATTTAAAGTCATTAAAAGGCTACAAAATAACAAACAATAAATGTGTGTGTCAGCTGATCGTCTGTGTGTCCCTGGCTGTCTCTCAGTGTGTGGCAGGCAGAAACATACACTGCTGCTGATGTGCTGCTCTTTGATTCTTCTCCTGGTAAT
>NC_044209.1:30464379-30526999 GCF_900880675.1 Sparus aurata
AAGTCATGTATACGTGTATTCGTTTTGACGTGGCTTGAACACTTCTATCCACACGGAGCCGGGGCTGCGTCTTGCAAACCACTGCTAGACGAGCGCTACAGAGCACAAATCGTCCAAAAGTGCATGTTGTCGGTCTCATATCTTTGTCTTGAATCTCTGTACTCTTAAACAACTCACGTGTGGAACAGTATCAAGCATTTGTTCACGCTGAGCGGCTCGAGAGCGGCGTGGACACCGCTGTTAGCAGTTAGCAGCTAGTTAGCTTTTAGCTGCTCGCTGTAGCGCTAAGAGCGTAGCGTCCGGGTTAACTGTTGACACATGTTACCACCGAGAGTGAGATACATGTCTGGGCTTTCCTATGAACCATTGTCGCTACTGGTGTTTGTATCACAGGTTGATCTGGACGTCTCACGATTTGCCACAGCTGATTGACCTCACACTGAGCTCGGGCTGGATGTCAACGTACTCTGCAGACTGTTTGACCAGCAGGCTGTATGACAGTGTACAGTTTTCACACTGACTTAGCTTCAGCTTAATAACGATGTATGCGGCTCGGAATGATGGCTTTAAGCGACCATTTGAACAGTGTGGAATGAAAAATACCCGATGGTAACCGGTGTCACAAGGTAGCCTGGACGCTGCGCTACAGCGAGCAGCTAACAGCTAACATAAGAGCTAAAAGGGGTCTCCACTCCGCTCTCGAGCCGCTCGGCGCGAACAAATGCCTCAGCCTGTTCCACCCATGAGTTATTTGAGAGTACAGACATTCACGACAAAGATATGAGACCGACAACATGCACTTTTGGACGATTTGTGCTCTGTAGCGCTCGTCTAGAACACACATATACATGACTTGGGGCGATGAGCAGAATGTTTTTCCTGGTTAGCGGACATGGCTGAGGACCCCTCTCTCTCCAGACGGGATTCTCAAACCACACCACCAGCACACCTGGGACCCTCGCAAGTTAAAATGAACGCCAGTCAAATACATAACTAAACCAGAGCTACATGAACAAATGTCAACAACTGCAGCTAACAGTTAGCTGAGCGGGCTTGCTGGTAGCCAGCAACATTCCTGTACAGTGTACAGGACTCAGCGCTGCTAGTAAGGCAGAAGTAGTAGACCCTCATCGAGCACACTCCTGTAACCAATCATGCTCTTGACTGAGGTTAGGACCTCCTACCTCCTCATTTACATATGGACACAGAAATACAGAAATAAATATATGTAGGTGAACAGAAATACAGAAATACAGAAATAAATAAATGTAGGTGAACAGAAATACAGAAATAAATAAATGTAGGTGAACAGAAATGTATAAATAAATGAAAAGCATTTATTCTTTTATTTATACTTTTATTTATTTATTTATACATTTATTTCAGCATTTATTTATTTATTCATTTATTTATGCATGTATTTATTTATGCATTTATTTATTTATACATTTATTTCAGCATTTATTTATTTATGTATGTATTTATTTATGCATTTATTTATGTATTTATTTATGCATTTATGCATTTATGCATTTATTTATTTATTTATACTTATGTCAGGTTTGGTCCTCCATAGAAGACAACGAGCTACAACCGTATGTTAATCTAAACGAGCGTCTGGACATTAACTCTGGTCTGTATGGTCAGCCAGCTGTGAGACGAGGGCGCAGGGACCGTCTACAAAGTGCAACACTGAAAAGAGAAACTACAAACAAATTCAATAACTTCACTATTATTCAGAGTGTAGTGTCACCAAAATCACTCCACACATCAGTGGTCTCCTGCTGGTTATTCTACAATTTTTTGTTTGGAAAAAAATGTGCTTTGCCATAATTTTGGGGAATTTCTATTTGGGAGAAATATTCAATAACACTAATATTCAGTGTGGTGTCACAAAACTCACCTCACCCTAACCCTCCTTAACAAAAACTACTTTCTAATGTAACTTGATTTTGGTATTAAAAAATGTTTTAATACACAATCCATGTCTTATTATAAATTAGGATGTTATGGTATCAGTCTGAAAGGTAAATCAACACATTTTACTCAGTGGCCTTTGTGCCCTGTCATGTGGCCTTGGTGCCCCTAAAATGACAAATTCCCTCCCTGACTGCATTCCCACTAGTAAGCTACAGTTACTCTGTGTAAGCTGAGTCCAAGTTGTCTCTAAGAGTCTCTAGAGTGTGAAATATTGCACATTGCCTCAACCTGCAATAAAACGGTGGTCAATTCATGATACTTTCTCATCCCCTAATTTTTATACTTAATAATACAATGTTCCTTTACAATGTTGTGTAAGAAGAATCATTAATTAAATATATGAAAGTTATACAAGACAACAATATAGAAGAATTTATGGATTTGACGCTGTGATCTGTGATCGGCAATATCGGGATTGGCAGATACTGCTTTCAGTGATCGGCCCCAAAAATCCTGATGGGTGCATCTCTAGTTTTAACTATTGTTGATTTTTCAGACAGTTTTAATTGTATGACTGGAGTGACAAACAACTTGAATGTGAGCCTACATGCTAAATTCAAACTATCCAAGCATGACCTACCATCCTGTGCTGGGGGCAGAGATGGACAGAGTACTCGACCCCAGTACTTGAGTAAGAGTACAAATACTACTGGTCAAAATTTACTCCGTTACAAGTAAAAGTAGCTCAGTCGACATGTTACTCGAGTAAGAGTAAGAAAGTACTTGCTTTTAAATACTTAAGTATCCAAAAGTACATGCTTTTAAATTTACTTTAAGTAAAAGTAAGAGTAAGAGTAAATTTCTTATTTTTCACATCAATGAATTACTATAATTTTTTCTAAATGAATGTAAGGACCTTTTAACTCTTGTTTCTGAGAATGAACTCTTTGAAACCACCTGCACTGATGTGCTTGCTTATAGAACCACAATGTTACATAAAGCCTGCAGAAACACCTAAAAACAAATACAATGAATGGATCACAGGAGGACAGCACAGTGATGTTGATAGGTTTTCAATGTAGTGAGTCCCAGGACACACAGGTGGTGAGTTGACTGGGTCCCTGGGAAATTCAATGGGTCCCGACTTCCCAGTTAAAAAAATGTATTTCTTTTTTTATATTATTCTCTTTCTTAAATTTTATTGAGTGTTAAACTCCTTTGATGGTGGTATGATATGGTTATAATAAACGGATATATTCATGTATGTTCAAAATGTATCTGAAATTAAACAAATAAAATTCCAAATCTGAAAAGTTTATTGCAAAACAGCTGTCACAGTGGCATTGACACATGACAGGGTGATGATAAATGACACTTAAATATTAAATCTGTGTCTATAATAACCACACCCTTACATGTAAATGTGACATCTGTCTTGATTTGTTTAATTATAATATTTATAATAGAAGCCTACTGAAACTGTACTTTTTCTTTTTTACCGTTAAATGTTATTTTATACATTATCATATTCTATAATGTTCTGTCATGGAGTACGTCACTTCACTGCTAACAGAAAAGAGAGCAGCTCACTGCCAGTTGCAGCTTCTTATCTTGATCTGCAGTCTCTGTTAATTTTTTGTCATGATTGTTATTATTAGTACTTAGATTATCAAAAATCACAGTTACATGTCAGGATGTGGTTATTATAGACAGATTAAATATTTAACTGTCATATGTCATCACAGTAACAGCGTTACATACATTAGCAGCTGTAAACACATAAAAACATTATAAACACATCCTGTGGTTTGGTGTCGACCTGTATACTGAACGTATCAGGAGTAATCAACGTTTATAATCATCAGAGAACGTTACAGACATTGTTTTGGTTGCTCTCCGTTTCCAGAGAATTCACAGAGAAGCTGGAGAAGTTTGTGACATTTTCATCCCGGATTTTTGTGAGGAGGGAATTAAACGCCTGTCCCAAATAAACGCCTGGTCTGTTAAATGGTTGAGACAAATTAACGCCCGGCTATTGTTTGGTATTTTACGGTAGATCCCGCCTCATCAGCACGAGCTGAACAATAAATCTAACATAGCAAGAGAGGCGGGACTTAGGGCAGAACAGCCAATCATCAGCCGGTCAGTCCCAAAGCCGGTGTCATGTTTGAAGCAGCAACAGGAGAGGGAGGAGAGAAGAGGCAGCCGCAGCAAGTGCAGACACAGAGCGGCTGCAGTAAGGTGTTTGTGCAAAACTGCAGAAAAAGTGTGGGTGTTGAACCCTCTCACCGGGAAAAGTGTGGGTGTTAAAACACACACACCCCCCACGAGTGCGACGCCCCTGGTTGAAATGAAATCAGCAGTGATGGGCTAGTTGATTTGGTAGCGGCTAAATTAGGATGTCGCGATATTTTGTACAGGGGATCACGTCTGCGCCGAGTAGATGCGCAGAGGGTTGAAACAGCGCTTGTCCGGTCTGCTAACAACAAGGTTTCTTTGCCAGTTACTGTGATTAAACACGAGTTGTTTAATGTTCACAATGTATCGTTTTTCATGGGAAAATGAGGTGCGTCCCCGGGACGCATGGATAGTGAGTTTAGTGCGTCCTTTCAGATTTTAATGCGTCAGGGACGCAGGACGCGTACCTAGCAACATCACTGCACAGATGCTGCAGATGCAGATGTTTATTAACAATCATTAAAACTGTAACCAAATGAACATGCGCCGTCCAACTAACTCTCTATCATTTAGCTAAGTTGGGAACTGGAACCCCCTCAAAGACCAATGTTGTCCTCAGACCACTGGTTGAGAATCACTGCTTTACAAAAAACTACATCTGATGCAGCCATTGTCGCGGTTTTGTGTTGACAAACGCAGTCGAGAGCGTGGCTACTTTGGTGGTATCCTTATGGGGAGGGATGATGTATTTCCGCTTTTACGTAGATCCCAGTGGAGAGCGTGCACTGTGATAGGTTTCCTTCTTTGACAAACACAGCTTGTGTACAATAGTATTTTAGAAAAAAAAAAAAAAAAAAGAGCAGACCTGAAAGTAACGAGTACTTTTCAGCCTTCCTAGAAATTAACTCGAGTAAAAGTAAAAATATTTGTCTTGGAAATGTATTCAAGTAAGAGTAATAAGTACCAAAGAAATCTAATACTCAAGTAAAGTACAAATCCTCTGGATATGTACTTAGGTACAGTACTCAAGTAAATTTACTCCGTTACTGTCCACCACTGGCTGGGGGAGCTGACTGCTCTTGGTCACTACTGCTGTACCGAGGCTGCTGACTGGACCGGGCCTTTCCACTGCTGCTGGTTGAAGCTGTGGCTGGCTCTGACTCTTTTCTTTTTTTTTGAAGAAGCTCTGAATATCTCTGCTTCTCTTCATAGCTATTCTCTTAATAACCCTGTGGGAAATGTAATTCAATCACTCAATCAATCAATCAATCAATCAATCAGTCAGTTCACTTTGAAGTAATAGCTATAACTACATACATCAAGCAGGATTATTGTCAAATTGGGTTAGAATCAGTGTGCAAAATACAGGTCTTGGTGGGGCTCTGGAACCCGTTACCTAACAGCTTTGACTCCATTAAAATCCCAAAAAGAAATGAGGTGTCAACAATGTGCCCAATTATGTCTATTTATAGTATCTACAAAGGTTTACTTTTACATAACTACCGACATCTTCGATCACTTTTAATAACACAATTAACACATATTGCATCTCAAGCATTTGTGGCATTTGAATACAGTTTGCTTTGCCTCTGCCTATTTAAACATCTAAAAATATGTGAACTGTGAAGATGAGCTAATTGATCTAAACAGAAAGTGTTTTATCTTCAAGAGCAAAAAGTCTTTAAACAGCCCTTAAATCACAAAGCAAATAAATAAATCACAGCTTGTTCTTGTGTTATAGCTACTTAAATCCAGACTGTCACACTATATTTCACACACTGGTTGGTCAAAAATACAACATTAGCTCTATTGAACACACACATCTGCAAATAACACCCTCAGTCTTCAGTCCAGACAGCAGCCGTTCATAATTCATGGTGGTATGCAAATAATAATAAAAGAAAACAAACGCTAATGTTAAATGCTTAACTTTAAAGTTTTCCTACACATTCAGAGGGAACTACGACATAACCAAACATTAAATTACCTCCCAATAGACAGATTTCAGCGTTTTTATCCAGCAGTTGACATTGACACTGTGACCGTCCTCCTGTTTCATTAAAGACCGTACTGGACCGGACTGGACCAGCAGCAGCAGATGCAGCCTGCCGTGCTCATCTCTCATGGCTCATTTATCAGACCTGCATGGCCAAACATCTGCTGACCAGAAATCAGCTCTCACAGCCTCAGTACGACCATTACTGTGTCAGTTAAAAATGTAAAGCTGGCCCTAAATCAGCTGATCAGCTGTCATCATTGATTGACAGCATTTCTCTTGTTTCTTGCGTTGACGAACTTGACCAACTACCTATCAGATCTGGGGTGGCCAATGAGTTTTCAGGGGTGGCCCCAGCATTGCCATTGTTCAACGGTGTTGTTTAAGGAACAAAAGGGTTCCAGGATGCAGGTAGTTGGTTTTGAAGCTCTGTGATGTCCCTAGAAGCTCTGTGACATCACTTGAAGCTCTGTAGACACTGTCACATCATGCTGGATAACATGAGTCAGCAGGTTTCACACTCACTTGTGGAGTCCATGCAGCTGCAGGCCATGAAGGACAAAATGAGACATTCTGACATTCAGGCACATTTTTCATTCCAACCCAGCGCGTTGTTAGACCTGGGCAATAGAGGCTATAGCCCCGGATGTTTTTGGAATAGCCCCGGATCTCTGTGCTTTAGAAAATAAAAAATCTATTATAATTGCCTCATGATGAAAACAGCCCTAGAGGATTTTATGTGGTTGCATATGGAACGGCCAGCAGCCACAAATACAACATTGTCACCAGAAGCTGACCTGACTTTCCTTATGGCAAACGCCCATATATGGACATATGCACATATACGGACAGAGTCAGAATAATTTGTTGCAAATTCAACATCAGTGTTATTCTTTCCCCCTCTATGTGTCACTGATATTACCAGAGCCCATCTGTTAGCCCACTGTTTAGTACCACTGCAGCGTTTATAGCAGTTAGTTATTATGGATATACGGAGGTTTATAGCAGTTAGTTATTATAGATATACAGAGGTTTATAGCAGTTAGTTATTATGGATATACGGAGGTTTATAGCAGTTAGTTATTATGGATATACGGAGGTTATAGCAGTTAGTTATTATGGATATACGGAGGTTTATAGCAGTTAGTTATTATGGATATACGGAGGTTTATAGCAGTTAGTTATTCTGGATATACGGAGGTTTATAGCAGTTAGTTATTATGGATATACGGAGGTTTATAGCAGTTAGTTATTATGGATATACGGAGGTTTATAGCAGTTAGATTATGGATATACGGAGTTATAGGTAGTAGGATATACGGAGGTTTATAGCAGTTAGTTATTATGGATATACGGAGGTTTATAGCAGTTAGTTATTATGGATATACGGAGGTTTATAGCAGTTAGTTATTATGGATATACGGAGGTTTATAGCAGTTAGTTATTATGGATATACGGAGGTTTATAGCAGTTAGTTATTATGGATATACGGAGGTTTATAGCAGTTAGTTATTATGGATATACGGAGGTTTATAGCAGTTAGTTATTATGGATATACGGAGGTTTATAGCAGTTAGTTATTATGGATATACGGAGGTTTATAGCAGTTAGTTATTATGGATATACGGAGGTTTATAGCAGTTAGTTATTATGGATATACGGAGGTTTATAGCAGTTAGTTATTATGGATATACGGAGGTTTATAGCAGTTAGTTATTATGGATATATGGAGGTTCTTTGGAAAAAAGAAGTCGCAGCCAGAGCAAGAAGACGTGGAGCGTGAGGCATCATGTCCTCCAGCCCCTGATAATACTTCCATCAGCTCAGCTTCATTGAATTGTGGTGGTGTGTGTAGTCTGGGTGTGTAGTTAAGCAAGATTACCCGAGAGGGTGTGCTTTAACGTCATTTGAGCAGCATTGAAGTGCTCAAATGATGTTAAAGCACACCCTCTTGGGTAATATTGCGATTATACAACTAATACCAACACAAATAAAATGTATAATCAAAATATATCCATGTTGATGGACAATTTGCTCTCAAATTTTAAAGGTTTTTGTGAGTGTGCGTCGCGTTTCCATGGAAACACATGGGGTCTGACTAATAACTGAAACAAAATCAGTCACGTCAGTAGACTCATATGTGTAATGGAACGTAGTTTACCACTCCAGCAAATAATCCAACCCTTAGTAACGACCTAGCAACAGAAAGGATTTTCTAGTCCCAGATGAGTGAACTCTGAGTTGACATTAATGTTTTATCGCGGTCTCTGAATTTAAAATACCAAATAATAGCCGAGGCGTTTATTTGGGACAGGCGTTTAATTCCTTCCTCACAAAAGTCCGGGATAAAAATGTCACAAACTTCGCCAGCTTCTCGGTGAATTCTCTGGCATCCTGCTGGGCAATAGTTGTCTTCTGCAAGTGAAGTTGTTACAGTGGAGGAAACGATTCAGCCAACCAGCACTCGCTGCAAACTCCTCATCTCTGCTGTCACTCACGGTGGCGGACATTTGTTTCGCCATCCCCCTGATCATTTTGCGGGACACTCTCTCTTGGCGTGCCCGTTTGCTGATAACTCATCCCCGCATGTTTATCTCAGGCTCCTCTCCAGCCTTCTTCCTCCCTCCAGCAGGCAGCCTGGCCCTGTTGCTGTCCTCCTCGGACAGCTCCGTTGTATTTTTTCACCAGTCTCTCACTCTCTTGGGGTCGACAGAGAAATGTCTAGTGGCTGCTTCTCTTTTTATTTTTTTGCTCCAGCTCTGACAGTTACTATGTTGCCATGGAGATGGATACACTATTGCCACAGACTTGGCGGAGTAATATTTTGAGTAATGGCGTGCTGTCATGCTGCTTTGAGCACGGTCTAAATGTCTTGTTGACCAGTCGGATTGCTTGGTCGGAACTACTTGTATAATCTCTATTAAATGACTATGTTTCTCTCTTAATACCTACAAAGCCTCCTGTAGGCCTGATGCAGACAATGAAGCCAAGAAATGATAATGGGGAATGTTCTACCTGCTCTAACAGCCTGTGCACACAGCACAGGTTTTATTACAGGCTATAATATCTTTAATGTAAACATTACTCAGTATTAGGATTGTATTGAGGGAACATTAGCTTTATTTGTGAATAAAATATGACGACGCGGACCCGTCAACGATTGGCCTTACTTTCCCTCTCTTTAACAGCCCAATTTTCAAAAAAGGGCTCTAGCTGCGGGGCTAAAGCCCTGGATGTTTAGCACTCCTCCCCTGTTAAAGTAAGTCTGTGAACAACTGAAAACAGAAGAATTCAGAAGAAGACTGTTCAAACACATCCTGCCCTCAGTCCATCAGCCACACTGGCTCAGGTTCAGGTTCAGGTGCGATCACCTGGTGACACCTTGTGGCAGCTGTGGAAAACTATAATGTAGACACACTGAAATCCAACTGAATAAGCAGAGAGCTTTACCCATGTCAGAGACACAATGATGAAGACACACAAACATTTTTGGTTCACTGTCTCATTGATTGTCAAGAAGAATGAAACTGGCCCCAAAAAACAGATTCAGCCAATCACTGATGACTGAGACAGGAATTAGAACTTTGAAATGATACTGACTAGACTGTCCGGAGAAAGCAAACATTTTAGTGGTTAAATATTAAGTGTGTGTGTGTGTGTGTGTGTGTGTGTCCTGCAGGTTTGCTGAAGTTCATGAGGGTCACAGCTTCCACCTGGTGGCTCCTGACCAGTGAGTATATTCATCATCTTTATCATCACAGAGCTAACAATGCTAACAGAGCTAACAAACTGTTTGTTATTCGTGTTGTGACGAGGGACCTGCTTGTGTTTCAGTCTGCAGTACAAACAGCCGAGCATCGTGCAGGGGTGAGTATCACTAACTGAGGCTTGTTGTTGTTGTTGACATGTGTTTGATGATGTCACTCTGTAATCGCTAGTCGTAGCGACGTGGTGTCGGTGACGCCCTGGTTGGCTCCTGTGGTCTGGGAGGGAACCTTTAACCCAGTTCTACTCGACAGCATCTACGAGCCTCAGAACATCAGCGTGGCAGTCACTGTGTTCGCTGTTGGAAAGTAAGTATGACATCCCAACGCTGAGGTTTCCATCCCACCCTAAATGCAGCATTTCTGGTATGACCTTTGACTTGGAGGTGACCCCTGTGACCTTCTGGACAGGTACATCATGTTCCTGAAAAACTTCCTGGAGACGGCAGAGCAGCACTTCTTCATTGGTTTCAATGTGCACGTGTACGTGTTCACCGACCGGACGAAGGACGTGCCCCAAGTCAAGATGGCCGCTGGCAGACAGGTGATCATCATTATTGAACAAAGTTAGTTCAGATGAAATCAGATGAAGTAAAAGAATCATTTTAAAACTCATTCATCGGCTGGAAAAATGACCTGTCATCCATCTTTTCATTATAAGAGCAGCAGTTGTTCTTGATGTTTAATAACCTTCTCCTTCCTCTTCTTCCTCCTCCTCCTTTTCTTCCTCTGTATCCTCCTCCTCCTGCTCCTCTTCCTCCTCGTTCTTCTTCCACATCTTCTTCCTCTTCCTCTTTCATCCTCCTCTCCCTCCTATTCCTCCTCTTCCCCGCCCAGCTGACAGTGAGATCTGTGCCCAGCTCGAAGCGTTGGCAGGAGATCTCGGCTCGACGGATGGAGCTCATCCAGTTGCTGATCGAGGAGGAGCTTCATCACACCGACTACATCTTCTGTCTGGACGTGGACTCCAAGTTCCACGGGCGCTGGGGCAGCGAGTCGCTGGGCGGACTGGTTGCAGTCATACATCCAGGTCAGTACATGTACACATCCAGTCAACCATCGTGATCCAGGCGGCCTCTAACTACACTCAGCATGCCTGCTGCCACCTGCAGGTGTCAATATGACACCTGACAGATTTTCACATGGTTTAAATATAGAGCCAACAACATTCCAAAGCGACCCCATCACTTCAGTCAGCAGCTCCAGCAATTGTCTGCCACTCACATAAGGTTCATTTTCAAAATGCATAAAAACACAACAACTTGGAGGAAATGAGAGAAAAGTGGATATAAAGTCAGTCCAGTGTCTCTGCAGCCAGACCTCACATGAGTCTTCGTACAAGCTTGAGCTGAATATTTGCATGAAGCATTGTCAGAAGATGAATTGAGTTAAGGAGCGCCCTGATCAGGGAGGCTTTCTGATGTGATCTCCCAGTGAAGGTTTCTGCTTTACTGCAGGCTGTTAATCTTTTATCATGACGGCAGCTTCATCTTGTGGTCGTATTCTGTTTCTCCCTTTAAGCTGCTGCAGAAGTCTGTTGAGGCTCTGACGCAGCGACAGAAACAACACTGGCGACTGTCTACAGTAACATTTCTGACTAGCAGAGGTGGATAGTAACAAAGTAGATGTACTTCGTTAAACTACTTAAGTCGTTTTTTTTGAGGATCTGTACTTTACTTGAGTTGTTTTTTTTAATCAGGACTTTTACTTTTACTATAATATAATTAATCATCAAAGGATTATCTGGAATGGGCGTGTCCGAGAGGACGAGAAGAACGACGTACGGTACTGTCGCAAATATTAGAGGTAAGGGCGGGATGCGCGGGGCGGCGGAGATCAACATGGCTACCTCTGCAGTTTACGTTTATGAGGAAGACACGGAAGACGTCACCACACCAGCATCCCCTTCGGTAGAAGTAGAAGACGACAGTCACCCGTCGTGGTCATACCTCGCAAAAATGTTTGGCTACCTTGGGAAGGGGGAAAATCCTAAAACATACAGAATGAAGTTCCTCTTGTGTCTACCAAAGTGCTATGACATAAAGGCGTTTAAGAACTCTCCATCCAACCTTAAGATACACATTGAGGTAAGTGAATTAAGTAAAGTTAATCGCTGCCAATGTCATTTCATGTGCCAGGAGTATAAATATGTAATTACTGATATTTATCATTTCATGATATCATGATCTTAAACATTTTATCCTACATATTTCATTAGCCAACATTACGTGCAAGTGAACGTTGCTAGTAACGTTAGTATCACACGTGGTGACGTGGACAAGTATGGATAAACCTACGCGACACACACACACACACACACACACACACACACACACAGGCCTAGGGTTAGCATCTTAACCTACTCGAAGGAGGCTGTTTTCGTCCCGCATGATACTTTTTCAATATCAAGTGCTTCACTTTTTTTATTGAAAAATACAGATCGTACATGATCTGTAACTTGAAGTTAAGCAATATTGAAAATGTGCATTTTTGTTCATAGGAGCTGTAGTGAAATGGCATGCTGTTCAATGAAATAGCTTTGTTTTTGTTTTTTAATTGTATTTGTTGTAATACACAGCTATTGCTGGTCTGGGTCTAGAGCAGATATGAAAAAAAGTGCATGTATGTGCATGTAATAATTACCAGATACAGAGAACATGTGCAAAATTTAGAACCAAAACTGCAGGGGGTAAAAGACAAGCTCAGTGTGCTGCATGATGTTTTAGCTTGTAGATCTGCTATTTTTTAAACAATTTGGCATTTTTGAAAGATAAAATATAGCTGACAGTTGACCAACATTTTTATCAATGTTGGACATGAACACAATTGGGACACCAGGGTGAAAGTGGTTGAACAATCCAGACCTGTCATTGTGGTAACTGTTGAATGATGTTCTGAGTGTCATTCAAACTAATAATATTATTTTTTTTATTCATGTATTTTTCATGTAGAGAGCACATCCACACCATCTGAAAGAATATGAGCAGCTTTCTTCACAGGAAAGAAAGAGGGCTTCGGAAGCTGGATACCCGATCCATGTCTTAGAGTGCAGTTGACAGGGCCATTGTTAAGTATGTCGTCAACAGGCTCCAGCAGTTGTCAACTGTTGAAAATGAAGCCTTCAGAGAGCTTCTTGCAGATCTCCTTCCTACTGTGAAATTCATCACACGGGTCACCCTGTGAACAAGGATTGAAGATTTAGCAAAGACTATGAAAAACATGGTAACTGAGGAGATGAGTAAAGTGGACCACATTGCCACCACTACAGACTGCTGGTCAGATAGGAGAAGGAGCTTCCTTGGTGTGTCTGCCCACTGGGCAAATTAAAAGTGGTCCTTAAGTTAAATTTTGCAATGGAGTTTGTGCAAGACATTGTTCAGAAAAGTGATGTGCAACCAGTCTGCAGTGATGGTGCTGTGTGTATTGAGAATGTATTGTTTAAAATCCATGTAAAGCAGAAATAAATTTGTGTTATGAGTTTGTCACACCACAGAAACATGTGTCATTGACCACTGAGCCAAATTTGAAAGATTAAAAAAATTGCCAAGTATATAAAATTAGGTCTCAAAATCATGGAAAAACAAGCACTTCTCTCTGCTGTGAAACGCTGGGGGCGTGTCAGTTAGAGGCGCTGGAGCCACGCCCACGCAGGGAGCAGCCTCCTCCATGTTCTGTACAAGGACGTAACCTACAGTAACAATGGAAGCTAGCAGCATCATCAGAGGACCCAGCCCGACCTGTTTGAGCCATCAGAGCCAGAAACTGACTCTGAGTCAGACACTGATAGTGCTCAGCCTCGTTCCTCACAGTCCATGTTTTACATTACACACAAACGTAAAACCCCAGTCTACATATAACTCCTTGTCATAGCTATATTGGTGCACATAAAATATTACCTGTAGATTATCATTGTGCTGTCAGATGGACATGGGCATGACAGGATAATAATAATAATAATAATAATGATACATTTTTTTTGTTTGATGGCGCCTTTCAAGTCACCCAAGGTCACCTTACATAGGATAAAAGCATAAAATCACAGAATAACATCATAGAATATTAAAAACAAACATTGACATAAAAAGAAAAAGAAAAGAAAAGTGTAGTGCACAGTGACCAGTCAGAGTGAGTATGCCAGTTTGAACAGGTGGGTTTTGAGTTTGGATTTGAATGTTGCGATGGAGTCTGACTGTCTAATGTGTGGGGGGAGAGAGTTCCATAGTCTGGGTGCCGAGCAGCTGAAGGCTCGGGCACCCATGGCACTGAGGCGTGGTGTGGGGATGGTTAGCAGTCCAGCAGAGGTTGAGCGGAGGGTGCGAGAGGGGCTGTATTCATGGAGGAGGTTGCAGAGGTAGGTGGGGGCTAGATGGTGGAGAGCTTTGTATGTGAGGAGGAGGTTTTTGTAGTGGATGCGGTATTGTACAGGGAGCCAGTGAAGTTGGATGAGAATAGGGGTGATGTGGTCAGATGATTTGGTGCGGGTGATAATCCAGGCGGCTGAGTTCTGGATGATTTGCAGTCTGTTGATGAGTTTGGTGGGGAGTCCGGTGAGGAGTCCGGTGAGGAGGGCATTGCAGTAGTCGATGCGGGAAGTGACAAATGAATGAACCAGGATTTCGGTGCTGGACTGGGACAGTGATGGGCGGAGTCTGGAGATATTTCGGAGGTGGAAGAAGGCAGTCCGGGTGATGTTTTTGATGTGAGGTGCAAATGAGAGGATGCTGTCCAGAATGATGCAGAGGCTCTTGACTTGAGGGGAGAAGGGTACAGGGAATCCGTCGATGATGATGGGTGGGGCTGGGGTGTGTTGTGATTTAGTGAGGGTGGATTTGGAGCCGATGAGCAGGATGCACGATGTAAAATCACTTTCAGGATTTGCACCTTCAGCAAAATGCATTTAATTGCCCAAATGTACAATATTTATAACATACATAAGCACACACTTACACTTAGAGCTTAGATCTGGCCCAAAAAAAATCAAGCCCGACCCAACCGAGCCGAGCCCGTGCAGTGATGCCGGTACCGTGTTACTCTAATCTGACCACTTTTTTCAGTGAGGAATTATCTAACGCGGTAATATTTCCAAACCACTAATGAGATTAAAGTTACTTATTCAAATCACTGTGCGTTACTATTATTTTTGTCATTTTCTTAGTAAAAATATATATTTTTGCTTCCTTCTTGCGTCTCGGGAGTGACGTCACGTGCGCGAGAAGTCACGCTTTCAGCATGAGGACACACACTCACGTGTAAAACCACGCAGCGGCACAAACAACATGGAGGGAGGAGAGAGATGCTCCTTTTGTAGCTGGAAATACAGTCATTATTTTGAGTTATTAAAAAAAAACACAAAGACACAAATGCTTGATCAAGGGCCGGCACGACCCGGCCCGAGAATATTGACGGGATATCGGCCCGACCTCGGCGGGACGGACACAGGCGGGCACATAATGCCGGTGGCGGAGATGAGAGCATGCGCTGTCGGCGGGACGGGAGGATGCAAGCCGGGGACGGAGAGGGTCGGTTCGGCCCCACTGACCAGCGTCAACGGACTCTTCAGATATCCAGACTTTAACTGGTGACGGTTGCTGTAACTGTCGGGGGTAAAGTGGACACTGCAGAGACGGGTGATGGTGGTGATTTTAAACTCTCCACAGTAGCTCCTCTTGACAAAATCGATCCACCGTTTCCTTACGTGCGGGCGGCTGTGGCTCAGTGGGTAGAGCTGAGGACTAGTGACCAGAAGGTCACTGGTTCAAATCCCTGGCTCCCCTGGGCGGGACTGAGCTACAAGCCGAAGCATCCTTGAGCAAGATGCTGAACCCCAACCCCAACACTGCTCCTGATGTGCAGTTGGCACCTTCGTGGCAGCCACTGCCATCAGTAAGGGCCCTGCGATGAGCTGGCGTCTCATCCAGGGAGCACCCTGGCCTTCGCCCATAGAGCCACTGGATTTGGCCCCAGTATCCCCGCTCCACCTTGAAAAAGGTGGTATAAAAGCGGTAACATCACCCGCGACCCGCATGGATAAAGCGGAAGAAAACGAACGAACGAACGTTTCCTTACGTTGTCGTCCGTTGGAAACTTAAATAAGCTAACGGCGCCGTCACCCTGCACACTGTGGCATCCAGGAAAGATGCACGAGCGATGTGGAGGAGACATGACTGTTTAGCTGACTGGTTGACTGGTTTGCTAGCTGCAAACTATGTAAGAGATGCTATGACTCGAGAGCGAGCGGAAAAACCGCTGAAGCTAATGTGCTGAATGTATTTATACTACTTCAACAGCAGGGCTGGTTCTGACCCGCCCATTAAATCCTGAACACAGAAATGTTGAAACATAGTTTGTGAACCTAGCTCCAAAATTAAATTCTAAATGGTTGAATGGCTTTTTACATGTTTTAAGGAAATACATTTATGACCTTTTTAATTTGTTTAGAAGAAAATGGCTGAATTTGCTTTACACAGACTTTAAGTTGTATTCTTAACCAGACACAAGGCACCTTATTTAGTTGTGTTCTCTGAGGCAGATAGGAGGCACTTTTTTGTGTTCTTACGGCCAATTTCCACTGGATACGTGTCTGCTATGTTATGTCTCCACCACGCCAGCGGAGCTGATAGGTTTCACTTTAGTCTTTGTGTTAATCCCCACCAGGTCTGGTGCGCTTGCGTATCTGCTCTGTCCCAGCTCCAGCAGTCTGAAGCCCTCTGGAACAGATACGCAGGACTTCTATTTCTGGCGGATGCCGGAGCAAGACGCAGCAATTCAGCTGAATTTAGCACCGAGCAGACAGGAAGTCAAGCACGGAAGCAACAATATAACATCCGGTTACTTTTCAAAATAAAACACTCCGTGTTGACACCAACACACAAATCTCAAAAAAGGGACAAACACATGCTCTTCTGCTGATCCTTCGGTTGGGAACACTTCTTGTTGTTGTTGTTTTTATAACACAGACCTATATAACTGATGTCGCGAGTGATCATGTGATTATCATTATCATTAGCTTCTTACTGCTACACATTTAATTTAGCTTCAAACATCACAGAGTGGTGTCCATCTGTGGAGATTATCTGGATCAACAGAACCTGGACGGGTCAGAACCTTCAGATTATTTTCTGTAATGATCCAGAATACAGTTCAGTAATTCCATAGAGGAACCAGTGATGCTAATTTCTATTAGTTTACGTGATCCCTGAAGCTCTCTATTAACCAGGTCTTAACCATGAATTACCAATGTTAACTAAATATATTTGGTCCATACAGTAGCGTAAAATTGTGAAAATAACATCCCAAAAAGAAGTCCAATAAACGGTCTGTATGAAGTGAAACCAAGAAAATCCTCAATGTATCAGTTTCTTATCATATTTCTATTGATCAGTTGTTCCTCTCTGATCAGCAGCAACTCTAATAAACGTGTGAAGGTGTTTGACTGTCAGCTGTCACCTGGGAACCTCTGTTTCCTGGGACTATATTCTGACGTAGAGGGATACTCAGTGTCAACTGACTGTAATCTCAGGGCTCTACCTGTCCAGGTGAAGTGTGTGATCTGACCTCAAATAAAGGTTTGGTCTTTTCTACCTGTGTGTGTGTGTGTATGTGTGTGTGTGCAGGTTACTACAAAGATGACCGCAGCAGGTTCCCCTACGAGCGGAGGCCTGAGTCCCGAGCCTACCTGGCTCCAGGTGAAGGCGACTTCTACTACTGCGGGGGGGGCGTTTGGAGGCCTCGTACAGGAAGTACACCTGCTCGCCAAAACCTGCCGCCAAAACTTTGAGGCTGATGCCAAGGAGAACATCGAGGCTGCCTGGCAGGAGGAGAGTCACCTGAACAGGTAAACACAGTCACCTGAACAGGTAGGTGGAGTCACCTGAAAAGAAGCTGATCCTTGCTGTGTTCTGATGATTGTACTTCCTGTTTGTTAAGGTACATGTGGATCAACAAACCCAGTAAGGTGTTGTCACCTGAGTACCTGTGGCAGGACTTCAAGTCCAGAGAGCCTGAGATTCACATCATCAGATTCTCAGGAGTCGTCAAGAACTACGCTGACATCAGACCCAACGTCTGAGAGTCCGGACTGGACCTGACTGGATTGGACTGGACTTTCCCACAATGCACCTATTCTTCTGTCTGAATCTTAATTTCTGAACACTCAGGACCTTTAGCCAAAGTAGCATCACCTCTACTGAGCATGTGCAACTCTCGTTGGAGACCTCGTTCAGATCAGAGCCGGCGCTGGAGTGATGTGCTCGCCGGGTCGTGTCATTTGGTTGTTGTGTGATGTCATGTTATGAACTTTAAGCTCGGCTGCTGTCTGAATGAGGCCTTGCTCACAACATCTGCTATGCTGCATCACTTTTGGCCGCACTGAGTCAAACCGAGCCGTGCTGATTTGTTTTTCCATCAGTTTTGCTGCGCAGAGCTGAGCCGACCCGCTCTGGAGAAGGACCTGTTCCGGAATAGGGCCAAGCCGGGTTTGTCCCGCCTACAAACATGCTGTGGTGACGTGTCACGACTGCGGCCAACCCTTCACGAGCCCCTGCCCCCCTGTCAAATCAGTACTTGTCCTGTTTGTTCTTTCAAACATCAGCTGTGTTTTATTGTTTCATGTGTTCACTTTCAGCTGTTTTGTAAGTTGTGTTCAGTTACTGCTAACCTGACAAATCCCTACCATGTCAAGTCAAACTGAGTAAAGCCGGGCCGGCTCCAGTCGGTCGGGCTGCGACTGTCATGTCATGACAGTTTCCTGTAAGATGTCTTACTTCAGTTTTAATGGCGCTGCTGATTGTTTTCTTATGATGTACATTGCTCAGGTGTATTACACTCTGCCATCACTTAAAGGGACTCTATCTAGTTAATCGAACACTTTTTTATTGGCTCCATGTGAGAAGATTGTAACATTATGTGAAGTGAAACCTTCCCCGTCTCTCTCTCTGTTGTCTACAAAGTCTATCAAAGATAGAAGTCCTTTTACGGCATTGGACCATGTTTTTCTTCTGCAGCAGTCTGATGTGACTTCATTCATGTTCCCGAGTGCCTCGTCTCAGCGCCTCTCTCCAGTAGCTCTCATTTGTTTAGAAATTGAGTCTTTTTATGCGCTTGAACGCAGCCTGTGTTATGCCCCTGAACTGACTGTGTACGCTTTATACTAACTTCCCAACATGCACTGTGTTTGTGATGCCTGCTGTCTCCTCCTGTGTCACTCAAACATTCACAGCTGTGTGTCACCATAACAACCTCAGGAAAACACACTTTGTGAGTTTCCGATGGTTTAATTACATCCAATAATAATCTCACTGATCACACGACAAAGCTCCACCAGTGTCTTCCTGTTCGGCCTTCCTGTCTGCTCACAACAGGAAACCCACACACACAAATGTCCACACAAAGTAAAATGTAACACACTGTCCTGTAACACACTCAGTAATGTGACTGAAGCCTTCCACGCCCTCATGCCGTCCTCTCAGCTCACTGTGCTGTGATTTGAGGGTTGAAGTTGACGTTAAACCAGATTCACTGTTGTGGTTTCCTTCTCTCATGTGTTTGTCCTCTCTTCGCCTCAGAATATTTATCACAAATATTAAAGACTGTTGTTTCAGTCAGTTCTGCAGAGCAACGATACAGAATCAGTAGCTCCATCCAAACTGCTCTATCAGTGTGGGAATCGTGCGCTAATTCTCCACATCGTCCTCTGTGTGAAAGTTTCGCTGTGGTTCTGATCCGCCTCCGGAGGTAGTTTCTGAGCCACAGCAGGGACGAGCCGGCGTCGGTGTGGATGAATAAGCCTTAGGCGTGTTTCCGTCTTCCTCTCTGTCATCCAGACTCTTCATCACATTCCTGCCCAGCAAAAAACTTGTTACCTTGTCTCAGTGCCTGTGTTGCGCTCTTGAACGCAGCCTGTGTTACGCTCTGTAATGACCTCCTGTTGGCCTCCACCTGTTTTGTCAGAGCGGCCCAGACAGACACCATCAGGATCAGACGTCTTGTGTTCTGTGTCATGACGTGAAATGTTCTCAATGGTACAGAAACGTTGATTTCCACAAGAGCAGAGCGAAACTCATCACAGAAAGAAGACGACGAGCTAAAGCAGACAAGCAGACAGTGAAAGCTAGCTTGTGTGATGGCTCCTAAGCAAAGAATCATGTTTTTATGAACATTATTACATGCTTGATTGTACGGTGATGACCTGATGAACAAGAGAAAACTACAACAGCTGTTCCAGTGCGCTGAAGACTGAGAAATAAAACATTTCTTCATCAAAACTAACCAAACATCTGAGTGTCATAAAACATCTGTGTTCAAATGATTTTCATCAGATTCACTTTCTGATTTATGTTTTTCAGTCCCGTGGCTGAAATAAAAAGTCTGGTCACACAAACTCTCGTAATCGTTACTGAGTTAGTGTAATGTGTTGCACAATAAACTTGTTTATTATGATGTTATTAACAAATATATTAATGTTAATAAGCTCACAATGACAACTCATGATGTTGGCGACAATGACCTGACTTCAACAAACATCATTAGCTATACACTAACTTCCCAACATGCACTGTGTTTGTGACGCCTGCTGTCTCCTCCTGTGTCACTCAAACATTCACAGCTGTGTGTCGTCATAACAACCTCCTGAAAACACACTTTGGGAGTTTCCTTTTGTTTAATTACATCCAATAATAATCTCACTGATCACACGACAAAGCTCCACCCGTGTCTTCCTGTTCAGCCATGAGTCGTGCGGGGTGACTGTCCCTCCCAGGACCAGGACTCTCAGGAGACGCTCCATGTTGTCCTGCAGATGGTCCACTTGGCAGAGACCACATTTCATCCTCGCAGACGTTGGTTAGATTCGATTATTGCCATCTTAAATATCTTCTCATGAAAAATACTCTTCTCACTGCATGTTTCTGCCTTTGCCTGATAGTTGTCTGCCACATGCTGTCATCGTGACTCCTTTGAGACTGTTTGCAATGATTGAACTGACATAATTATAGAGGGCAATAGGGCACCGACCTTCTTGAGCAACTAAAACAGAAAGTAATGAATGATTATCATCATTATTGTTTAAAATGATTGAAAAAGGCCTGGACCACTCTGACAGACGACTGTGGTGAGTCCAGGCGCAGTAAAGTTATCGCTAACGTGTTCTCATCATAGTGAACCTGGTGGCGTTTCATTTCTCCACCTGGAATGTGGTTCTTCTGACTTTTTTGATCTAATAAGGTTCATTAGCTGTTGTAGAAACAGCATGGACACTACAAAGAAGATGTATTTTATCACTGAGATCGTTTCAACAACACATTGATGCTCACAACAGGCAACTCACACACACATCGATCTGCAGCAAATCATCATGGTCTATAAGCCCCAATTTCCACTGGATACGTCTCCGCTGCGTTATGTCTCCGCCACGCCAGCGGAGCAGATACGTTTCACTTTAGTCTATGTGTCAATCCCCACCAGGTCCGCTGCGCTGCGGCTCCGTCCCAGCTCCGGCAGCCCGGAGCACAGATACGCAGGACTTCTATATCTGGCGGATGCCGGAGCACGACACAGCAATTCAGCTGAATTTAGCACGGAGCAGGCAGGAAGTCAAGCGCAGAAATAACAAACAACATCCGGTTACTTTTCAAAATAAAACACTCCGTGTTGACACCAGCACACAAATCTAAAAAAAGAGACAAACACATGCTCTTCTGCTGATCTTTCGGTCGGGAACACTTCGTGTTGTTGTTTTTAATAACACAGACCTATAACTGCGGTTGTGAGTGATTATCTGATTATCGCGGGAACTCCTTGGCCTCGTGACGCCAGCTGTCTCGCCAGCTGACTCAAACCGCAACCGGTGGGTATTGCCGGACAGCGGAGCAAAACCTGATCGGAGCCGTAACCCTAACCCTCTTCCTATCTTTTGTTTTCCTATTGTTTGAACATGCCATTTTGTCTCCTTTGTTCCTACTGTATAAAATGCTGTAATTTCATTTGCTCTGGGTCCACTCGCCGGCTCAGATCCGCTCTGTGCCTGTCAGTCCACCAGTTTACTGGTATTCTTTAAATAAACACATCACCACAGCAAACTGCTCAACAGGACTTGATTTCTTCAACAAGGTCATCACAGACATTCATCATCAACACATCTGGAGATACAGGGATTTCACTGGACAGGAAGGTGATGAAAAATTGTAATCTGAAAAGTAGCTGGTAACTAAAGCTGTCAGGGAAATGGAATGGAGAGAAAAGTAAAATATTTGCCACTGAGACGCTGAGTAGAAGCATAAAGTAGAATAAAATGGAAATACTGAAGCAAAGTGATTTAGTTCCTTCCTGGCTCTCCGACAGTTGAATTGTAAATAGTTTTATTATTTTCACATTATCAGACCCTCTTCTGTTCTCTCTCCTCACTGTTACGTTACAGTCATGAAGTAAAGTCCATTTCCCCTCCAGCACCGATCAGCAGTCAACAGAACAGAACTTGGAGGTCACTGCTGCAGTCAGGCTCATCAACAGGAGTGAAGATAAATCACCTTTTCTAAGTAGCTCCCAGAAGTTAGAAAGTAATCTGTGAGCTCTTCTCCCGTCGGTAAACGGCTCCTGATCAGAATGTGATGAGGCTCCAGGTGTTTATTCCTCCACTCAGCAAACGTCTGTTCAGTGTTGGGAAAGTTCTTTCAACATGAACTAGTTCAAAGTTCAGTTCACAAACTTTAAAATGAACTAGTTCAGTTCATACACTGTAAAAATTAGTTGTGCCCAGTAGTCATGATAACTTCTAATTCATTGTCAGTATGACTACAAATGATTGAAACAGTTGTGATAACTCAGAATTTTGTGTTTATGTCTTCTCAACTAGTGAAAAGTTTTCAAACTAAGAAACGTGATTCAATTGAAATTAAGAATGTCAGTCAAAATGATGTAAGCATAATCACTTCTGTCATTGGCTGTCATAGGCTGACGTAAGTACTTCAACTAAGGTTCCAAAAAAAAAACGTTTATGCTGCCCGCCTTTTTCTCCCTCTTTCACCACATCCACATCTGTTCATAGTTGGATTAACGTACCCTGTCGGAATATGAGGTAAGTTAACTAAGATAGCTAGCTTTAAGTGATAGCTAAACGTTTGGAACATAATTATTATATAATTATAATTTATATTATAGTATATGTTTAGCCTTTTATTTGCATTAATCACCAGAATCAACCAGAGGTACCTGCTTCTGTTCAGATGGCATTAATGTCGTTTTGAACAAAATTCTAGCTCAGCAAAACCTATATCTAAAGATGTTTGAATATAATTTTTCAAAGCCTTTGGTTGATACCTCTGATATCCCTAAACTTGATTGTAACTGCGGTGTCGCACATGACCCCGCCTCCCTGTCTGCAGCGCCGGCCGAGCTGATTCTGTGCCCCACCGGTGAGCTCGATGTACGGAGAAACCCACAGCCGCTGCACGGAGACACACTCCTTTCTTTCTCCTCAGAAGAAACTGGTGCCTGCTCCACAGTTTGTCATCAAGGTGGGTTGAATTAAATTGCTTTTGTCTTGTCTTTCTTTTGTAACTTGGTAAGTTAGCAGTAGCTAACTCGGTAAGCTAGCGACTGCTAAATTAGCAGTAGCTAACGTAGCTTGTAGTAATATTGATGTTGTACTTAACAGTTAGCTAGTTTCAGCCCAGCTCTGATGGATTGGGTTTTCAGGGGTATGTCATGATGACCACGAGACTCTAGGTCTCACGTCCAATTTCTCATAAAGTTCAAAAACACAACTACACATTGATAACTGATAATGTAACAGCGCGAAAAAGAGCCACGCATGCGCACATACAGAGAGCGGCACAGCTCGTTCTCTGTTGTGCTGTTAGGTTAATTTATTCATTGAATAGAGAAATATCCACGGGCTATTTAAGTGTAATTTATTCCCGTGCTCAGAGTAATCTCAGTCATATGCATGATGCATAATGTTGCTTAAAGGAGGAGGGGAGGGTGCGGCGCGTCCTCTGGCTCTAGTTGCCCAAGCTGCAGTCTGTTCACGATCCTGCCATTAGGCATGTGGTTCAGGAGTAGGGCTGCACGGTATTGGAAAAAACTTACATTGCGATTTTTTTGAACCCTGCGATATATATTGCGATGTGAAAAAATACAGGAATTTTTATCAGCTGACCTGAATAGCACTTTATGTTATGCTGCACTGCTGCTATCTTGGGGACAATTAACCTGCACTGATCTCACCTCTTATTGTCAATGTTATGAGTCTGGCTTCTGTCTGTGTTTTAGAGGGATTCTCATTATTATCTTTCATTGTTTGCTTTTATTGTGCTGGGACCTGAGTACATGTTTCGTTCTATCATTCGTGAATTGAATGACAATAAACAAAACTTTGAACCTTTTGAGCTCTCCATCTTAAAATAGAACATTCTAGCTTCATAATTAGATTAAGTAACTAACAATGAGTGATAAACAGGTTATTTAACGACTGAAATCTGTTTTTTATTTTGGACGACAGGGTCGGACGCCTGGAGATTATTAGCGACACATCTACAAAAATATATCTGCATTTCAAAATGATAATCATATGAGCTCATTCATGCGTGCTTGCACCCTCCCAGAACTCCCATTCCCCACGCTAGCTTACTTTCATTTTTTAAAACTTGTGTCCGTCCTTCAGGTGCGGGTCGGGCGTCGGTATCAATTTATAGCTTGTCGGCTTGGGTGCAGAATGTAAGTTGTGCTACTGTCAGAAAACGGGTCGGATGCAGTTTTAAGTATGGCGGGTGCGGGTTTGCAAAGACCCGTGCGGGACTCTGCTGTGTGGTACCGACGTAAATACAAATTAGTTGTGTTACCTCTCGTTGTGGCACAGAACATCTGTTTGGTCAATATCATCCTTCAGGGTTCTCCCCAGACGGTGGAACAGCGGCGCTGCGCCGCTATACCGCTCGGTCAGCGCCGCTATACTCCGTGCGTGACAGTGTCGAGCGTCCGTCCGTCTGTCCGCCGTCCCCCGGTTGACGGCTAGGAGCTCCCGGCTGACGGCGATGAGCGTCCGTCCGTCCCCCGGCTGACGGAGTTGATGACCGGCTGTCCGTACGTCCGTGTCTCCCCCCCCGGACTGACGTTGACGAGCGGTCGCCCCCCCCGGACTGACGTTGCCGAGCGGTCGCCCCCCCCGGACTGACGTTGCCGAGCGTCGCGCAACCCTGTGCATGCAGACTCCGCATGCACAGTGTGTGTCAGGTTCCTTTGAAATTAGATAAATTCATTTGTGTCCTACATCGCAGGCTCTGCGATGTGACTATTGCACACACATACATCGCGATGGCGATGCGCAAACGATATATTGCGCAGCTCTATTCAGGAGCATCCGAACCAGCACCAGCAGGTTCAGAGACAGCTTCTGTCCGCATGCCATCAGACTACTGACCTGCTGAGAGACCCTACGCATACACACACACGCAGACACACACACACGCAGACACACACATACACTCCCCACTTTAAGACTCTACCGTTTACTTTCTGTTTTTTGCTTGTTTATCTTTTAACATTTGCACTTTAATCTGTTTTCTTAAATGTAAAGTTATTTTATTTATATTAAAAGTAAACAGTAGAGTCTTAAAGTGACGAGTGTGTGCGTGTAGGGTCTCTCAGTAAGTCAGTAGTCTGATGATGTTCAACAAAACATTGCTTAAAGAACATTATGCATCATTCTTGAAGGAGAGATGGTGGAAATAACACTTCAGGTTGAAGCTGATGGGCCATTTGAAAGATGGCGCCAGTTTTCATTCCATATATTCAGACATTCATTCCATAGATATTTAATTTCCTAAACGGCATACCATAATGCTGAAACATGTTCTTGTTTCTCATAGACGGTTAGACAAATACTAAAAAATGCTTAATACTAAAATATGTTTGCCTTTCTTTGTGAAGCCCACAGACATGGAGGACAGCATGACTGGGGGAAAGGATGTCAGCAGTCTCCTGGTAAAAGAAGGAGAGGATCTGCTCGACATATCGCTGGTCCTGGAGCAACAGATTGTTCTGCGTGGCATCAGTGACTACTCTCATGCGGTAGTTATGTTAATCGGTCTGCTATATGCACTGAAAATTGACTACGCGAAGGAGCTGCAATATACGTTCGAAGTCATCCAGAAGGTTCTCCAGAACATCGGGGGTGAGCACTGCTCTGCAAGGGTTCATGGACTGAGGAATAGACTTCTTCGAAAAACTCAGTAGACACTACACTGAGACTGAGAGTTTTTGTTTAAAGGGATATTCCGGTGTAAGTTTTTAATGGATTGGATGGATTAAATTTACACCGGAATATCCCTTCAAGTTCTGTTCTAGTATTGTAACGGTCACTAACATTCTTAGTCGGAGGAATTTAAGACCTTTTCAATTGTGTTCTAAGTTGACTAATGTTCTAAGTTGACTTTAGATATAACCTTTTTGACCTGTTTGGATGTGAATAATTTTATTGTATATTTTTTCATGTTCTGAAAGACAGCAACAGAAGTAATGAGTTGATAGTTCTCATTTGTGCCCATTCTAAGGAGATGTTTTACCCCTAAGCTTGTGCTGTTTTTGAGGAAACACTTTTTTGTACCTGATGGGATGTCTTGATCTGCTTTATTCAAGCTTTCAAGAATTGGAATTGATTTGGTTTCACTGGAACACCCAATAATCTATGGAGATAAGATCTTTGAGCATAATCTAAAATAAAGTTGAAAGATAATTACCAAATATGTAGTACATTTAATCTTAAACAGAACTAAATTATGAAAGTTGACTCAAATATAAATGTATAATGAAGTTGACATAACAAAGTTAGGTAAGCTAAACATTGTAGGTAGAGTGAACTGTAGATTAATTATTTTCAGTTTTGGAATTCCTGTTGAAAGAAATTAAGATTGTGTTGACTAAACTTAAGAATAGGCTATATGCACACTCACTTCCGCATTTCAACTCAGCCAGCTCTATCACTTCTGGCCAGCGCCGGAAGATATCGTTGCTACTGGAAACAGACACAAACAGCGAAGCGATGGCGTTCTTCACCTGATCTCTGCAAGATCTTCCTAAAATTACTGTCAACGATGTTGGTCGCATCATTCAAGAAGCGTGCCGGACCTCGGTCACCAAGAAGGAGAAGGGCTTCGAATTGTACGTTTCGAGCTATATCCACAACTACGAAGGTAAGATCTGGACGTATAAAGTTAGCATGTTTTTGTACTAGCCAGTGCTAGCATGATAAGTTACTGCTAACACTATGTGTCTGCGTGTCAGTCGCTGCAACAGTTTTACTGACACCATTATCAATCTCAGTTTCAAACAAGGATTCATCAGGGGAAGTGCAGATAAGGTCTGAGTGCTACAGATCGATGAGGAAAAGTCAAAAGCCTCACAGTTTGAGCGTAAGGGACAGTTCACCTGCAGGTTCAGTGCAGGCTGGTTCATGAGACAGACAGGTTACTGTATGTCAAAGCAATGAAGTTTCTGTGAATCACATCAATGTTATAAATCTGATACCGTTAAAAGCTACATTAAATATATATTTGTATGATACCCCATAGCACTACTGTATAAAAACCTGTAAAAGTATTGGGATTCACAGAAAGTATATTGTGTTCTGAGTTCTGTCACTTCTTGTACACATGTTCTGTGTACTTATCATTTTAAATAAGTAAAAAATGAGATCAGAAATGACTTGGTTACAGTTTTTACAGATTTACATATAATTGCATATAAACTGTAATTGTTTGGTTAATTTGTCTAATTCATATTTTTCTCACTGTAATCATGTATTCTACTTTATAACAAAAGTTCACTAGTGTATTGTTTATTTTTTTTTTTAAACGTTGTAATGTTTAACTGCACTTGCAGCAAGTACAGTATGTATTGTAACAGATGTGTATTTTCACAGATTGTACTTAGTGATTCCCATCCTGTGCAGTTACAAGGCTGCCAGTGTACCTGTGTGGCAGGTACAGCCTTATGTAACCACGTGGCAGCTCTGTTCCCCCAACACACAGCTGCACAGAAACGGAACAGAAGTGGCATAAACCAAGAACCATGGTAAGTAAATTTTTAACATGATAGTTTTATTTATTTATGGATATTTGTTTATGTTTCTGAAAACCTTTTTTGTTAAATGCAGGGTGTTAAACCTGGTCTGGTGAATGACATGGTGATTCTTTCAGCTAGACCTAAGGAAAGGAGACTGGTAGACGGCATCAGGTTAATATTATTATTATTATTATTGTTGTTGTTATTAAAATACATTTTCTATAGTAATCATATCAGTAAGATACCAGATGAAGTAATCATATGCTACATTCTACAGGATAAATGTTATTTTAGCATTTATTGTTAATATCTATATCGTCAGTCAATCAAGTAAGAAAGTCCAAACCTTTTCAGGCTTTTCACACGAATAAAGTCTTTCTAACTAAACAGAAATAAGATATTTATTTATTCTTAGCTGTTTCATTTGAAACTTTAGCTTACTTTATGCAAACAACCAGTTCATCAGTTTGTTCTTTCTTTTCTTTTTTTGTCTTTTTCATAGGAGCAACTTGTATAAGGGAGTCAGTTCAGCTCTGCCTGAACTTTCCACGCTCAGGGTGGATGAAGTCTACGGTGACCTTCCCTCCAATGTGGCTCCTCTCATAACGACTATGGCCATAACCAATAATGTGCCACTGGTTGACTCCAAGTTTGGTAAAGTGCAACAAGGAAGTGTGTTGTCCTATCACTTGCCAACAAAGATGGTGCCAAACACCCGTCCACACTCCGATGCCCCTTCTCCCCCACAGCTGCCACTCTCTAATTACTGCCTGGGACCCTCTACCTGTTCCTTTGTCTACTCTGAGCATCAGCAGCTCCACATGATGTCCATGGCAACGTCATTCGAGACAGCTCACAAAGTTGAGAACAGCACAAAAAAGCAGAGTTCCTGTGCAGAGTGGCACCAACTAAGGCGGTTGCGCATCACCTCCACCAAATTCAGAGAGGGCTGTCACACCAGGGGAGAGACCTCTGCTGAAAATCTGGCAAAGAGGCTTCTGAGACCCAGCCATCAGACTGCAGACACGAGGAGGGGGCTGGACATGGAACCTGCAGCAGTAGAAGAGTACTGCAGGGCAAGGGAGGTAAACCATTACCCTTGTGGGTTACTCATCCACCCTGACGCAGCTTGGATGGGGTCATCACCCAATGGCATCGTGTATGATCCCAAGGAGCAGCCAGAGTTTCGCCTTGTAGAAATTAAATGCCCGAATGTTTTGAGTTATGTGGACTGCCCATACATTAAGATCAGTGAGGGCACACATACACTCAGAAAATCTCATGCATACTTTTGGCAGATCCAGGGCCAGCTGTTGATTTCTGGCCTTGAATGGTGTGACTTTGTTGTCTACACACAGGAAGACATGTTCATTCAGAGGATTTCCAGAGACAAGGACATCACAGCAACCATCAAGGAGAAAATAGACCATTTCTTTTTTATTTTTATCTCTACGCTTCCCTGCAGTAGAGAACTGGCCTGCACGCTGCCTTACTCAACTTGATTTGTTACAGGGATAGTCTGTAGTGTATATAGTTTTAATTTGTGGATATTAAATGTTTATCGGTCATTTTCTGTAGAGAACTAATATTTGTTGTTATACATGCTGTTGGCATCTTTTTGAATGTTTAGTTTGAAATAACTTACTGTAATCATAACCTTTGTAATTATCTGCTATTTCCCTATGCCTCTTAATCCTTCATCTAATTTTTCTCACTAATAAAGCAATGATTAGCATTGGAAGGTTGTGTGTTGTATAAACTAAAGTAATTGTTATATAAAAGGTAAATGAGTAGAACTGACAAGTGGGTGAGCAAAAAAAAAAAAACTGAGTACCAGTTAAATTGAACAAAGTGTAAAATGTATTTCAATAAAAATATTCGATAACTTGAACAATATAAACAGATTTAATGTACTGTAAACATATAAACATTTTTCCATTTACAAGATTAACATTTTATTCAAGACAATATACAACTAATTTCAATATTATTGAACAATGTGAATGTATTTCAATAAACCAATATTAAATAATCAACAATATAAAACAGATTTCATGTAAGTATACACAGATAATTGCTATTTACAGGATGGGTGGTGCCATCTTCAAAAAAGCTACTTTGCCCAAGCCTTTACAAGAGGCCCATTTTCATAGTTCGTCAGGAGACATGCAACGGAATACAGCTGATTAATGCTGCCAAAAAGCCGGAGTGGAATTTCTGTGTCAAAGAACTTGTGTTCCTTCACTCGGCGTATGAGGCGTTCCACGTGCACCCTGAGTCGTGCAATGGCCTGGGTCTCCCTGACCTCACAGGCAGACATCTGGGATCGACCAGAGAGAAATGCTGGCCTATAGATTTTACATGGCACAAAGTCATCAACAAGAAAACCCCGGTCAACCATGATGGCCATCCCAGGTCTCAAAAGGGAGAGAATTCCAGACTCTCGTGTGATTTGTTTGTCGCTAATAGATCCAGCATATAGTGGTGAGATGAATGTGACCGCCCCATGAGGAGCAATCCCAAGCAGACCTTTAAGAGTACAGTGGGACTTGTATGCAGAGAACTCTTCACTTTGGAGAACAGGTGATGACGGGCATTGGCACCTCAGCTCCGTGCAATCCAGGATGACTGTAGTGTCTGCATAGTCCTTGAACTCTGTAGGCAAATGTTCCCTGATTTTCTCCTCTGGTATCCAGATTCTCACTGCCCCAAGTAGAGGGTACAGAAAGTTGCTCCAAGTTGTTATTATGCGACTGACTGTGGACTGGTGGACTCCATATCGGTCGGCAAGGTCACGCTGTTTTGAACCCAGTGCAAGATAGTTCAGAAACATGAACATCTCATCAATGGGCTGCAGGGAATGAGTCTGTTCAAAAGAACATTTTTAATTACATTATGCTTCTCTCAACTTATTGTCAGTATCTGACAATCACAACAAGGAGTTAAAACGTTTCATGGCCAAAGGCAGGAATAACTTCCTGTGATGCTCTGTGGTGCATCATCAATAATAATAATAATAATCATAATAATAACAACAACATTATTATTATAACTTACTGCAGTGGGAGCTGGCTCTGTGAAGCTACCTCTCTGTGCTTGTGTTACACTGACCATGGAAGGCAGTGCAGGCTCTACTTGTGCCCAGAAGCGCATGAGAAGGTCATGGGATGCAAACCTATAGAAAAACAATTAAGATGTCACCATTTATACAGTGTATCAGTGTCTACAATGATTTTTACTAAAAAGTACGAAAAATATATGATAACATCAGTCTTCATTATCCACACAGTCTATACTATGGATGCTGCTACTGCACAACTAATACATGACAGTAGTATTAGACAACAATCAGGAGTACATTTGACAATAACAATAACCAAGTAGGTTTGCTGAATTCTAATTTTATTAATCAGCCATTAAACTTTAATCGGGACAGGTGAATTTGTCTGTAAATTTAACACATTATAGTGCATCTAACGTTACCTCTAATCTGAGTCTGCTGGTTAGCTTACCTGGTGAAAAAATGGATGTCGCTGTCCGAGCCAGCAAAACGGTGAATGCCAAATCGCTGCTTCATACTACTTACTCGAGGCTTGGCACAAAGGTACACAACAATGCTCAGCTGTTGTGCTATCTGTGCGTTGGAATTTTAATTTGTTTTTCTGGGACGATGCCGCCATTTCTCCAAAAATCCTGTCAACTGTACGGGGAGCGGAAGTGGAGTAGCTGGCTGAGATTTTACCGGAACTACGTCAGCACCACTGTGTGCATATAGCCTATTCAATAGGAACTGAATTTTGATTAAGTTACGTAAACTATAGATTAAGTTTATTTGACTTGAAAAGTTTATTTGTTTTGAATCATTACACTATTGTCTCAACTAATCTTAACAAGTTCAGCTAACTTCAAATTTTAAGGCAGCCCGGACACTAACTTTTGTTAGTTGAAACAACTAGTTTTTTTTTACAGTGTAGTAGAAGAGATGACGGTGACGACAACGACAATGAAGAACAATATATGTATGTCATAACTACTTCCATTTCATTAGTTTTTCTTGTTGTGGGTTGTTACTGTTGTTCTTCATTGTTGTCGTCATCTCTTCTTCTCTCCGTTTGAAAGCCAGGGTCGTTTAGCGAGCTAGCTACCTACACATAGGTACTGAGCTGTGTCAGTCAAAATCTAACTAGCCAATGGGGACGCTCTGCTGAAAAGGCCCGCCTACCCGAGAGGTTTGTGCCAAAACTGCAAACAAAAAGTCAGAGAGCGCAAACGAGAAAGAGCTGCAGAGAGAGCACAAAGCTGAGAGTCAGCGCAAAAGTCTGTGCGGAGAGAGACCAGCAGAGGGAACCGTAAACAAAATAATGCATTATTAGAAGAGTAAAAGACCAATATTTTACACTATTTGACAAATTATTTGATTGCAAGTTCTAAGTTTTATTTTTGAAATGAGTTTTATGTTCTCTCAAATTCCTGTTTTTGTTTTACATTTAAGAAGTTTTGTTTGTTCATTTTGGCACAAATCTAATTCCATAGTCCAGATTTATGCCTGACAGGACGTGACGGAATTCCTGATGCAGGTAAGAACATTTCTCTGTTATCCATAAATCGTTAAAAAAATCACCAAAAATAAAAAAATAAAAAATTACACTGTAAAATCCAATTAGTTATCATTACTTAAAAAAAGCATGCAAACCGATTGCACTTAAAAAACCAAGTAAAGAGAACTAGGTATTTTAAGTTGTACTAACTACTATTTCCTTCATAGAGTACACTTATAAATGAGTTTAAGCAACTAAAACAATCAAGTAGAGTGTACTTGATAACTTTCTTTAGATGTACTCTGAACTTAGTAAAGACTACTCAGAATTACTATTTTAATCTACTAAATCATTGCATGTGAAATTTACTCAGTGTTTAGACAATATAAAACACCTATCTAAGTTGGACCAACTTAGCATTTCTAAGTTATATTTACTTGAACAGCAATCTGACGTACTTGCTAAAACCATGCAAACAAAGTTCAATTATATCAACTGTTTTGATTTTTCTTCCTTTTCAACTTTTTTTTTAAAAGACTGCCTTTAATAACATTTTAACACAACTGTAATATCAATAATACAGCTTAAAAACTGTAATAACTAACAGTTTATAGACCACAATGGTTAAAGAACCAACATTCTGACAATTGCACCTTTGTATCCCTGAATAATGTTACTCATAAATCACTAAATTAAAAGTATAAAAAAAAAACAACACAACATGCCGACAGGTTTAAAGTGGCTTCAACAAGCGCAAAAACCTGAGAGGGTAATGACTGGCAAACGATCTCACATATGTGTGAATGAATATATGTACATCTACAGCCTCTAGTAACTTGCTGATGAACCCATGTGCTGACAATTTGAGTGGAGTGTCTTAATTTAGTGAACAGTAAAAAACAACTGAATCCACTCATGAACAAGTGAGATTTGCCAAATGTCACCAGTCGTACATTTGCATTCTAACTCAACAAGAGATTTTTAAGACTTTGCAGTTTTGGTGGGAGTTTGTTCTCTCCCAAGCCGAGCATCACTCTTTGAATGAAGTCGAAAGTGTTTTTCATGGCTTTAGGGTAGTCCAAATGTAAAGCATATGACAGTCCAAACAAGAGGCAAAGTGCCTCGGGTAGGTTCGGGAGATCATCCATTACAATACCTCCCTCAACAATATTGGCAGTAGACACTGGGTGAAGGTGGAGCTGATTTGGAGTGAGTTGCACATCTTCACAGACGACAGTCAGAACCCCGACAGATACTTGTGCCCAGGTCTCATCAGTGTCACAATCCTGTGATGAAACCAAACAAAAACATTACAACAGGGAAATGTTGTAAATTGTCAATTCGAAATTGTCACCATTTCATCTGTCCTGCCGACACTGCCTTTTAGCCTTGCGCATTAAAGGAAAATTTCTCTATCATTTTCATAGTTAGACAACATGATCAATATCTTTTTTGTGTCTGTACATCCAGTAGCTAGCTTTCAGCTCTTAACATCGGGGCTTAGTTCAGCGCAAACAATGGCAGTGGCATACTCGGTAAAAGTGAACAAAATATTCACTGCCATTTGCGCTAAGTTGCGATGCTAACAGCTGGAAGCCAGCCAATGGACTATATCAATCTAGAAAACATTTAAGATTTTTTTTTGACATTTCTGCTTCATTTGATAGTGACAGTAGAGAGACAGAAAATGCTGGGGGGAGAGAGGAGGAAACATGCACCAAAGCGCTCCTTCCAAATCAAACCCCAGATGCTGTGGTTTGGACTCAGCCTTGATATGTTATACATCTCTACCAGGTGAACTACCAGACAAACCAAATGCATCTGCATTTAAAATATACTTTTTTGCTCTTTTTTAAATCTTAAATCAAATAGGCAAGGTCAGGAGGGCTCTGGCAGCTCACCTAGTAGAGTATGTATCACATACTTAGGCTGTGTCCTTACCACAGAGACGGGTTTGAATCTGTCCTGGGCCATTTGCTGCATGTCATCATCCCCTCTCTCTCCCCCTGGATTTACTGTGTCTCTACTGCATCATTCAAAACAAAACAGAAATTACAAAAAGAATATGTACAAGGTCTTGTACTTAAATAACTCTGTTTTAGAGATGAAAGATGTATTCCTCTCACTTCACAGGAGCTAAGCTGGTAACTTCACCCTGTTGGCATACACCAAACTGTCAGTTAGCAAGCAGCCCATGCCAATGTCTGTACTGAACTCATGGATATATTCAGTATTACCTTTTTTTTTTTTTTTTCCCCATCTCACTCTCATTGAGATACTGGCAAATACAAATCAAATTTCCCCATAACTGTAAGATGCTCCTCTGAGAACTTACGAAGCAGGTGTTGTAGAAGTCACTGGGGTCATCACCAAGTAGAACAGGGAGGCCTCGGAGTACAATGGTGCGCATAGCCGTCACATCTGGTTTCTAGAGGTGGATGATGAACAAATTAAGCTTTAGATAATGCAGCATTCAAAAGCTACAATACAGAAATGTCTGTGAAATTCTATACTAAATAAGTGTCACTGCATTATTTGAGTCTCAGTGTCTCCTTACTTCCACCAGGAAAACAAGTTATTCAAGGCCAAAAACTAGCTTCACACCATCAGAATGCACCCCCACTAGGAATGTTCCTGGCGACTAAAAAAATAACAATAAAAATAAAGTACTACTGGTGCCCATCTAGCCATATCCTCCCATCTTCTACCCCCCTAACCATCGTTGTTGCAAAAAAAAAGCAGCAAAACAGCAATAACTATTTGAAGTCAATTTACCATGAGAAATAGAGAGAGAAGAAGCCTTTCATAGACTTACTCCTGCATCAATTTGTTGCACCAACTCTGTCAGGGTCTGTCCCACACTTGCTTTCTTTGCCTTGAAGATCTCGACAAAGCATGGTGTGTGGCAGTCCAGGGCCTGAAAGAAGTCCAACTGTAGGTTCTTGGTGACTACCCTATTGAACTCGGCAAACACCTGCAACACACAGCAAAAAGCACGATGACTAAATAGGGTTGAGCCAGTGTCGAAAAATACATTCACAACTGTTAATAGTTTAATTTTCCATTTAGTATTTAGTCACCAAGCAGAATGACAGAACTACGGAAGATTGGAAGAGTATTAGGGCCACTGAAAAAAGATAACAATAATACAGGGGTAAAAATAAAATATATGCAGGAAAAAGTCTGAATTTCTCTGACTTTAATCTCAGAAATTAGAGAATAAATTCACCCTTAAATTTGTTTTCCTGTGGCCTTAATACTCTGGACAGAACAGACAGGGTGTAATACTGCAAAAAAGGCTCACAAAGGAAATACTATTATTATTATTATCATTATTATTATTATTTCAGTACTTGGAATTTAAAGCGAGCGAGAGCGTCAGCTACACAATTTTCATGACCAGGAATTAAAGTAGCTCGCAGAATTAGAATGTTCTTTTGTCTAAACATGTTCTTTTGACATGTTTAGAATGCATGTCCAAGTTAAACGTTGCATGAGACTGCTAATTATTGGTATTTTAGATCGCCCCTCATTGATTATTTCTATTGTAGCAGCGTTGTCACAAAACACCATAATTTGTTTCCTGGTCCGTCTGCTGCCCCATAGCGAACAAGCGACATCAATAGGGTAAAGCTCATAAAGAGCAGTGGATTTGGATTTGTTACTAAGGGACTGCATTTCAGGTGGCCAGATGTCTGCAAACCACTCGTTAATGTAAAACCCTCCAAAACCAACAGAAGGGGCCGCATCAGTGAAAAACTGGAGGGAATCAGAAGTCTCCACAAAGTCATTATAAAAGAAAGAAATACCATTACATCCATCACATAACAAGGCCCAGAACTGCAGATCTGAGCGACAGACTTCGTCTAAAACAGTGTCTCTTATTAAGGTGGCCTAGAGATAAAAGATCTCTTTTAGAGAAAATTGTAGAAGCAGACCAGGATTTAATAGCTTCTCTGATGCGAGTCAATTTGTCTTGTGGCAGTGACACTTGCATGAGCACACTATTGAGGGTTATGCCGAGAAATTCTAAGCGTGTGCAAGGGCCTGTTGTTTTTTCTTCTGAAAGAGCTACACCTAACTCATGGAAAAGGCTTTTGACTATGGAGATCAGGGTTTCCCGCAGAAAACTTGCTAAGCCCGGTTGTAGGTTGGGAGGGCGACCCACCGGCAGCGACGCATTTCTTTTTTTTGTGACAGGGGCCTGACACAGGCCATCAGCTGACTGATGGCAGTGCCCTATAGGTAACAGATTTATGACGTAGTAGACTTTACAGTGGTTCCATACTGCCTTGCATTAAATTAGTGTTAAAAGTTAATTGGTGGGCAATTACATGCTTTATGAGTCGGTAAAGGTATTTGAAACCACCAATTATGGCTTCATGCTCCATATTAATCACTGGCTCGAATGCTGCAGCGATTGACAAGCCTACAACATGAAAACAGTCGCTCGCTGCCTCTGAAGGATTCAACAGAGTGGCATCAAAAAAGATTTATTCCTCAAGCACAAACCTGTTCAGATGCCTCTTGTCACACAGCCGACTCTGTTGTCTGCGTACAATCATGTCATACTTTCGTTTTACCTCACAAGTATAGCTGTGTGTGTGTGTGTGTGTGTGTGTGTGTGTGTGTGTGTGTGTGTGTGTGTCTGTGTGTGGTGAAAATCAGATAAAGGATAAAAAGAGGAAGTCATCCCAAATACAGGAAGCTGAAATAAGCCGTGTGTGTGTGGGCAGTCACAGTTCAGCTCATAATGTTAGTCAAACCTTCACTTTCACCTTCACTGACACACACACACACATGAAACAGGAGTGTGTGTGTGTGTGTGTGTGTGTGTGTGTGTGTGTAGAGAAAGACAATCAAGGTGCCCTCGCACGCCCGAATGTCCTGAAGCCATTTAGGACCTGTGTGTGTGTGTGTGTGTGTCTGTGTGTCTGTGTGTGTGTGTGTCTGTGTGTGTGTGTGTGTGTGTGTGTCTGTGTGTGTGTGTGTGTGTGTGTGTGTGTGTGTGTGTGTGGGGGGCGGGTTAACAGAGGGAGAGAGAGAGAGAGAGACATGATTTAATTTAAGGGCGAGCGAGCACAACTGAAGAATGAGAATGAGAGGAGAGAGAGAGGAGTGTGGAGAGTCCTGTAGGAGGAGTATCGAGAGAGGAGGATCAGTCAGTGAGCAGACGGAGGAGACATCAGACGTAGCTCAGAGGGAATCAAACCAACAACCTGCTGAGGAACATTTGATCAGTTTTTATTAAAAAGACAGGAGGAGACAAAGGTTTGACTTTCTTTTTCTGCTTTTTAAATTGAGCTCAAATTATTCACAATATCTCTGAAGTCATCGAATCAACAAATGTATCTTTCATGTATCTGTTTTCATCTCATGAACTCATATTTCTCTGATGACTATCTTTCATTTCACTGGATTCACTTATCAGACACAACGACTTTCAGTGGTGGAGCAGCAACGATTGGTTGGTTCATCGATCAGTTGAAATGTGTTCCACAATTCTTTTTTAAAGTATATATGGTCTTTATTGTAAGAAGAGCTGAAGAGATGACAGGAAACAGGATAAGAGAGAGAGAGAGAGGCAGAGTGACACAGAGAAAAGGGCCCCAGGCCTGGACTTGAACCCGGGGCCGCCCCAGCGAGGACAAAGCCTCCATACGTGGGACGCTGCTCTACCAGCTGAGCTAAACGGCGCCCCTCAATGATCGTTTAAAGCTCTGCTGTCTTTGTGTTCGACACGTTTTAGTGGAGCCTGATGAAAACAACACCCATCTGCCAGGCCTCCAATAATTCTATCAATGATATCAGCCATCAGGGAAACACCCTTTTTTCAGGGTTAGGGTTAGTGATCGTCGAATGAAGCATTTGACTATTTCTGGGTTAACCGTAACCCTAATATTGAAAATAGCAACCTGTTCCCAGAATCCGTTCAGTTGTTTGCTTCCAGCTCGTTCAACGTGATGATTTGCTGCTTTTCATTGAATGAAGAGACAAAATAAGACATTAGAAGACTCTTATTTAATAAACTTAACCAATGATTCGATGAATAGTGAAAATAATGTAGAAAAAATGTAAACTAAAGAATTAATCACAGTTTTGTTTTTGTTTTTTGAGGTAAGAATACTTTTTAAATATGTCGGCACCGTAATGATGAATTACGTTCTATTTTCTGAGCCAGTGGGCAGAGCAACAGGAAGTCAGTCAGGCGTGGGATCAGCTGGTCACACAACCTCAGACAGCCAATCAAGAATCACTGCTGCGCAACAGTGTTGTCTTTCATCAAGTTCAATTAACTGTGACCCATCTCACGCTCACCTGGTGTTCTCATCCTCTCAGGTGTGCATCTCCATGGCGACAGGTGTGTGTGTGCTGCTGAGTGTGTGGGTAGGTGTGTGCATGGCGTTGAACCTCGACACGTCATTCCCAGTGCTGAAGATGGGCGGAGACGGAAGTCTGTTCGGGCTGTCTGTGGCTCTGCACCAGGACCCGAAGACAGACAACTACCTGTGAGTTCACACCTGTCTGTCTCAAACCTGTCTGACACACGTGCTGACATCTCGTGACATCACTTCCTGTCAGCTTCTGTTCTTTCATTGGTCTTTGTGAAAAATTGAAACATGTTGAAGTTTATTTATATTAATCTGAGTCAACCAGCTCACAGCAGCAGCTGGATCAGATGATATCAGATTTAATAATCCATTACTTCTTTAATTATGTTTCTTTTTGTTCTGGCGGTGTGACAGTCGGCGATGATGAAACAGAAGAAGAAGAGCTGACCTCACACAAACTAGCAACCGGCTGCCAGCAGAACGTTTCTAGACTCTGTTAGAGATGAAATTGACTGTTTTAAACGTTCTATAAATAAAATTGCTATCATGAAAATCTGATCTTAATAAGGAATGTCATTGTTCACAGGTCAGTGACATGATGAAAATCACTTATTGATCAGTACAGAGAACCAACGATCACAAATTTCTCATAACTGGCCTTTCTGTGCAGTTTCATAGCCGATCGTGGTTCAGCAGGTAGAGCGATCATCCATGAATCAGACAGTCAAGGTTCGATTCCCAGCCTCCAGTCGACATGTCAACATGTCCGTCTGTGTCGCAAACACTCTGACTGATCGCTGAGATGAGCAATGAGTCCATCTATCTAAATCCTGTTAACATCGTGTGACCTGTCACACATTGTGACACACACACAGCAGCTGTGAACACATGCGCTGTTACCGTGACGATGCTGCTGATTTAGTATTGATCTGATGAAAGTTGTTGAGAAAAGCTTCAGTATGACAGACAGTCATCTGTGTGTGTGTGTGTGTGTGTGTGTGTGTGTATGCACACTGTGGTGTAATAATGTGTTGCATGAGGGGTTCTGTAGATGAAAAAGACTTTTACCCTGTTACACAAAAGGAATTTAAACACACACACACAAACACACACACACACACACACAAACACACACACACACACACACACACACACACACACACACACACATATGCACACACATATGCACACACACAGTCAGGTGAATGCCCCGAAGTGTTAATAATGTGTTGGATTTCCTGAAATCTGAGAAAACATCAGCTGAGGCTGAGGAGCTTCAAAGAGTTATTGAGGAAGTTTCAGGGTTATTGAGAAAAAAACTGAGTGGTCATGGAAAGCCAATTGGAGGTTCAAGGAGTCTTTAAAGCAATTCAATGAGTCCTTGCTGAAGTGCTTAGTGGTTCTGGAGGAGATTCGATGAATTGTCAAGGATGTTGTTGATGTTCTTCAAGACGTGTTTAGAGAGTCTTTAGTTCCAAAGGTCTCTGAATAATGTCCACAGTGTCCTGTCTCACCTGTCTCACCTGTCTCACTCATCTCCCCCTCACAGTCTCTCTCCTTGGTCCAGAGTGTAGAGGTCACTCAGAGGTCACACAGCTCTCTGTCTCTAAAGTCACCATGACGACTGGCTCTTTATGTTCTCTAATTGGATTGGCTGCTAATGGACCACACACACACACACACACACACACATTAATCTTGTTCCCTCTGGGAGTTCAGGGGTCAAGAGGTAAATGTTTCTTCTGACTGGCTCATCCCATCAAGTGTCTCCCTCTGTGATTTGTTGGAAATCAATGTCTGATCAATAATTATGACAGGGAAGGTTTAAAGGCTCCTTTGGAGGTTGAGTGGTCCTTGAGGATGTTCCAGGATTCTTGTCAATGTTCCAGGAGTCCTTGAAGAGTTAAAACTGTTGTTTTAATATCAGTCTGTCAGGTCACATGACATCAGATCAAACAGGAAGTCACAGCTCTGACAAATGACACCATCACCATGGTAACACGTCTGATCTGATCTGAGGTCAGAGGTCACAGAGAGACCTGGATCAATTGCTGTGTGTTCAGCTGGAGCCCTGATCTTACAACTGTGTGTGTGTGTGTGTGTGTGTGTGTGTGTAGTGCTATCTGAATGAGTTTAATTTCCTGTCACACACACATACACACACACTTTAAATGAATTCTCAGCTGTTTGGACACATTTCACATATTGTTTCAGTGTTTCCAGTCCAGTTCAGCAGGGACCAGCACAGGCCAGTTAATCCAGTCCAGTCCAGTCTGGTCAAGTCCAGTAAGAGGTCTGGTGTGAGGGGGAGACTTTTCAACTCATTAAAATATAATTTTACAGCATTTAAATCAGCAATGAACAAAAGTCTAAAAGTGTGTGTGTGGGGGTGGGGGTGGGGTGGTGGGGGTGTCTGTGTGTCTGTGTGTGTGTGTCCTGGATGTCCTTCACACGTCTTTTCACTTATTCCAGAAGTGTCAGAAGAACTAAGATTCATGACAGAAGTCAGAAGTCTGCTTTACAAAGGTCCTGGAAAAGTCACGGAATCCTTGAAAGAGTTCTAGGATGTTTTAAACAGCTTTCTTCAGGACATTCCAGGAAGAAGCTTCAACTCACCTTCTACTGTCTCATCCTGACAGGCTATTGATCGGAGCACCCAGGGACAAGGCGGAGCCTAATGTTCCAGCCAATCGAACAGGAGGAGTGTACAGCTGTCAGATCACTGCTGACCAATCAGACTGCAGCAGAATGAAGCTCATTGACCCAGGTAAGACTCACCTTTAATGCCACACTCTTTGCAGTAGCAGTAGTAGTGTAGTAGTAGAGGTGTATGAATCGTGACTCATCCGGATCTTTAACCCGGCTCATTAAAATAACCTGCGAGTCGCGAATCTCTAGTATCATTAACTCGAATCACCTGAGTCCTACTATAATCAAATCTAAAATGATAAATAGCGTCACACAGAGCCGTATACATAGCAAGCTCGTAGCCCAATAGCCCCAGGCTTGCTACGAGCTTGCTACTAGTGTTTCCCGCACCGGCTTGCGTGCAAGCTCGTGAGCCTCGCTGCCAGAAACACAGCCGACTCGTAGCACTAGCTTGCAAGCCACGATGCCAGAAATGCACGCGACTCTAGTCAGAGCAGGATAGCGCAAACAACCGGCTACGTTCCGAATGAGTAGCAGACGAGCAAGTGAAGTCTCTTCCTTGCCCTCTTCCTTCCTCCTTACCCTAACCCTTCAGCGTGAAAAGCACATCCCCGTCATAGTACAACAGAGGCCATTCTTCCACTTCTGAAATAACATACACAATGTTCAAGATCTTTGCAAAATAAAATAATTTATATATAAATATTATATATGAATATTAAGTAGTATATTGTAAGTATGCTATTATTATCTCTATTTGGGAACTTTATCCATTTACACCTTTCCTACCTCAGTACTCTATTATTTATTTGTTTTATTTTGTTTTGTTTTATTTTATTTTATTTTATTTTATTTTATTTTAGTATCTGGTGCTGATCCGCCTCTGGAGGTAGTATCAGGGCTGCATTATTGGTGAGCCGTCCCAGTGTGAACAGATAAGCCGGAGGCGCGGAGCGAGGGCGTGTCGGGAAAAACAGCGTCTGTCACCGGCAAAAACTTTAACTCACCGAGTGTTTGTGATAAAAATAAATCACTGCGACCGTCAGCCCTCCTGACCGAGCCTCCGTCCCCGCGAGTGACGGAGTCAGACAGCGTCCAGTTTACTGATGGTGATTATGTGTAATTACGTAATTTAGCGCTAAAAATGTAACTTTGTCACTTTCCAGGATGTTTGGTGGGTCAGGATCTCAATCACTAGACATTATAACAGCATCCATATGATTATTAACTGTCCACGGGTTTAGATTTACAGGGGGAACACCTGGGAAACACCAACGTCATCAACACGACTAGTACCGTCACGCCTTTTTAGGAGCTGCAGCGCCAGCTTTCTGTGTAAATTACATGGCGGAACGGCGGAGATGCTTCTCTGTGTGAATCACCATCAGCGGAGAATTGGCGAACCACCGCTCTGGAGATAATGCGGAGACTAGGGGTGGGAATCGAGAACCGGTTCCGACCCAGAACCGGTTCCGACTGACCAATTCCATCGGAATTGTAGCCTCCGGCGTTATCAATTCTTCTTAACGATTCACTCATTTCCCTGCCTGCACGAGGAAATTTTGCGTCGCGGTACATTTGCATCACACTCCCTGATGACTCGGGCTTAAACCGCGAGGCAGCATCATGGAGAAGAAGAAGCGATCTATTCTGCTGTTTGTAATCAGTGCAATCAACCTGGATGCGAGAGGACGCTACTAAAAAATCGCTGCTTCTCAATTCGTAGCAAAACTGCTTTTTTTTGGAGAGATGTAAAGCCAAGCTGTCCCTACAAGCTCTGGGACTGTGCTACTAACTTTGAAGGCTGCACACCTGAACAATTGTCTCCATGGACTCACCTTTCTCCCCTGATCAGCTGCTAGCCCCGCCATCAGCTGTTAGCCTCGTTGATCAGCTGTTAGCCTAGCAACGCTAACTTTCAAACCGATGTACTCAATACTCTGTAGGCTGTCCATCGTTGCTCCGTTGGTCCTCCCTCCACCACTACCTCGGGGTTATTCACCTGGCTCCTTTATCACTCTCCTCTGCTGCTGTGCTCTCCCCCGGCAGCGGCGATGTTGGACGGGACCTCCAAACTCAAATCTGTTTATAAGGACGGTGCTATTCCCTCCGTGCGGACTGACAGGCGCCCAATTTGTTCTTTGTTTTGTTTGTTTCACTTTGTTAAGTGTCCCTGGGTACCCTAAAAGGCGCTATATAAATTAAATATATTATTAATAATGCTGTAATATCGTGTTAGGGCGCCTGCGTTGCTGCTGGTCAAACAAGCTCCACTGGGACCTCCATTGACAACGTTGACATTAAATATCCTGCATTTGTGCACTGTGGCCTTGCAACTGCAAGCAGCATACACAGTTTTTGGTTGTATGTTTGAGTTGAATGAGTTCATGTTCACAGTCTTGTGCAGACATAATTTGGGGAAAAAATGAAATGGTTGCTTTTGGTGCAGAAGACTGTGTAGAACTCCTTTTTGCCGCTCAATGAACTACTCAGGAATCGATATGAGAATTGATAAGGAATTGAATTGATAGGCAGAATCGACAATGGCATTGATATTGATAAAAACTTATCAATTCCCACCCCTAGCGGAGACACTGTGTAAAAAGGGCTACTGACTCAAGTGACTCGCACAACCCGGTTCAATTTAGTCAGTGACTCATAATGACTCGAATCCTTAAAAGGAACCATATTTACCAGCTCTAAGTAGTAGTAGTAGTAGTGTATTAACAGTTCTACAGCACAGTACAGTACTGGCACTGGTACTAGTACTGTATGCAGTTCTAGCAGTAACAGATCTGCTCAGTCACTCGAGCTGCTGAACTCACTGCTATTATATTCACATAAAGCACTTCTGTGCTTCTCAAGCTTATCTGTGATCTTATTTCTCCTGGTACATTATGGGTAGACCATCCCTCAGTGAGACATGGCAGCTGCTGTCTGTGTCTTTGTCCTGGTGCATTATGGGTAGTCCATCCCTCAGTGAGACATGGCAGCTGCTGTCTGTGTCTTTGTCCTGGTGCATTATGGGTAGTCCATCCCTCAGTGAGACATGGCAGCTGCTGTCTGAGTGGATGTAATCTAGTTTAATGACCTCTCCTCTCTGTTTCAGACGTGAACCTGTCTGAGGACGTGATTGAGGACATGTGGTTGGGTGTCTCAGTAGCCAGTCAGGGTCGACCTGGGGGGCGGATCCTGGTGAGTCTGTGTTCTCATTGGCTCATCAAGCTGTCACTACTTTTGAATAATTTATGTAGAACCTGATTTTAAAGGCCTTTAAGTTACCTGTAGAGATACTGAACACACGCACACACACGCACACCCCTGCACTGTCCCACACCTCACTGTGAGTTCATTACTTACTGGCTAACTGACTCACTTACTTACCAATTATCTTGTGCACCGAATGCCAAAAATGACCCTCCTTACTACCTAAATGACTGTTTAATTAATCTGATTCATTAATGACTTGTTACGAATGAATTAGTTAACTAATGAATAAGAAAATTACTTACCTACTTTTGGGGCGGCTGTGGCTCAGTGGGTAGAGCGGGTCGTCTAGTGATGAGTAGGTCACCAGTTCGAATCCCGGCTCCCCCTAGTTGCATGTCGAAGTGTCCTTGAGCAAGATACTGAACCCCAAATTGCTCCTGATGAGCAGTTGGCGCCTTGCATGGCAGCCTCCGTCATCAGTGTATGAATGTGTGTGTGAATGGGTGAATGTGGCATGTGTTGTACAGCGCTTTGAGCTGTCGTTAGACTGGAAAAGCGCTATAAAAATGCAGATCAACCCACTAACTAAAATCCAACTAACTCATTAGCAAATGAACTAAGTATGACCAATTAACTTACTAGTTTCCCATCACTCTTCTCTCCTTCAAGACGTGTGGTCATCGTTTCGTTAAACTCTACGGAGCGTTCAAACTCAGACATATGATTGGCCGCTGTTATCTCCCTGGAAATGACCTGCAGTATGACGACACAGACGTCCACTGGCAGAACATCGTCCAGCCCTGCAAGTGAGTCGCATGACACGCAGGTCACTTGATACGCAGGTCTCATGATACGCAGGTCACATGACACATGGAATTTCCTGTCAGTTAACCTCTTTGTATGTGTGTTTTTTAGTCACCTTGGTGATGTCAGCAGTGAGGTCATGTGTAACATGGGGATCTCTGCCTTCATCACTCAGACCGAAGTCATCGTTGGCTCACCTGGAAGCTTCGAATGGCAAGGTGAGACTATTTATCACCTGTTCTCCCTGAGATAACATCTGTTGTTCAATGTAAATGTATGTGTGTGTGTGTTGTAGGTAACGTTCACGTCTCCTGGATGAATCCAGACGTCCTCTTCGACACCAGAACGAGCTCCTTTCCCAACATGCAGCGCAGGAACATTTATATAGGTGAACTGTCCCTTTATGTCAGATTCCTGACTGAGTGAAGACATGAAACACAATCAATCAATCAATCATGAAACACGTTGATGTAATTCAGTTGTACGTCACTTCCCGATGACATCATTATCTCTAATTGGAAGGCTGGAGGTGCTAACAGCTCATTGAGCTCTCTGACTGGAGACTAAATGTGATATTATTTGGGCCTATTGTATCTGTAGGAGTTCCGTTTCTTCTTCTTATCACTGAAAGTAAACTAATGTAGAGTTAACTAACATTACCTGTGTGTGTGTGTGTGTGTGTGTGTGTGTGTGTGTGTGCATACAAAGGATATTCACTCACTCAGGCTCGTCACCTCCTCTCGCACGAAGATGAAACCATAGTAACAGGTGAACTGTAAAGTATTGAACAGATCTATTGATCTATTGATTAGCTGACTGACATATTGATCGATGTATTGATCGACGTATCAAAATTATTATTATTTTTATTATTGAACAGGAGCGCCGAAGGACAGTAAAGACGATGCTCGTGGCTCTGTGCTGTTGGTGGTCAAACGCTCTGATAAACTGATGACTCAGCAGACTCTGCGCGGTGAACAGACAGGCTCATATTTCGGTAACGCCGTGGCAACCGCTGACCTCAACAACGACGGGTAACAAAGACACACAGGTCACAGCAGGAGTCTGAAATCTGAATAAAATACGGTCACATTCATTGGTTGATTTCCTCCTGCAGGTGGAACGACCTGCTGGTGGGCGCTCCTTTTTACTTCCATCGTCAGCAGGAGGTGGGCGGGGCAGTTTATGTTTACATGAATGCAGGAGGTTGGTTTGATTCTCAGCCCAGCGTAGTGCTGAGAGGACCAGCCAGATCGGCCTTCGGTATGTCTGTGACCGCTGCGGGAGACCTCAACCAAGATGGCTTCCAGGGTGAGGACATGATGAAACACTGATTGAAGACTCTGATGTATGATGAAGAGTCTGATGTGTGATGAAGACTCTGATCTCTGTGTGTCAGACTTTGCAGTTGGGGCTCCGTTTCATGAAACAGGAAGTGTAATGATCTGGAGCGGCAGCAGTGAGGGGGTTTCTACAGAACCGAGCCAGGTCTGACACTGAACACACCTGTGTGATGATAGTCAGCTGTAGGTCACACCTGTGAGCCTGTCTGTCTCTCTGCAGGTGATCAAGGGCCATGCGGTCTCTCCTGGGTTCAGGACTTTTGGGTACTCTCTGTCTGGAGGTCTGGATGTTGACGGCAACAAATATCCAGATCTGCTGGTTGGCTCTCTGGACGACACCATCGCTCTGCTCAGGTACCTCAAACCCTCCATGCACATCACCTGTCTGGATCGACAGTTAAGTTTTCAAGTTTTAAATCTTTATTTAAATTAAAATAAACAGTTTGGTCAGAAGACATGGTTCATGTCCTACCGGCACATCTCTGATCTACGGATAATTCAAACTCAGTTTATGATTCTGGTGGTTGCTATAATCAGGCAGCTGTTTACCTTTTATTCTGCATAGAGACTCCTCAGATCTGATGTCATCATGATGTTAGTCAGTGTTTCAAGACAGTAATCAGACAGTCCTACAGCCATCACTGGTCTTCTCCCAGACGCTGCTCTCCTGTTGGATCAGTACACCAGGCAGTGGTGCTGTCCAGTCCAGTGTCTTTAAAATCATTCAGCAGGTGATTAGATGAGCAGCTTATCCTGCTACACTGGTGATCTTTAAAGGAATGAATATTTTTGCGGCGAGTTTGTGTACTTAGATATTTACTGGCAATTACTACCAGCAAATCCAAACTACCAGTAAGTAATGATCTGTAATGACCAGTTGGTCACCAAAACTACTCTAGTATAGACTATCTCACTAACTATAACCACAACCAACTGGCTATTATGTTAGCACTGCTCAAGTGAACCTGTTTGTTGTTTGTTCTGACATTGACTTCTTTGTACCAGTCCTTTCTGTTACAGTGTTTAAACATGTTTTACTGTTTTATATGAATTGATTGACTGACTGATTGATTGATTGATTGTTTCCTCAGAACTCGTCCGGTCGTTCACATCAATAAAACTCTCAAAGTTTCTCCCGACATTGTCGACCCAAACAGCTGTGACTTCTGGTGAGATTCTGGTAACATGCTAACAACTAAGAGCTTACAGCAGTCTGATTCACTTTGTGTGTTTGTCTGTCTGTGTGTGTGTGTGTGTGTGTGTGTGTGCGTGTGTGTGTGTGTTGTGTCAGTATCCAAGTGGAGGTGTGTTTCTCGTACATATTCAGTGCTGGAGAGAAGAGCGACAGAGACAACATCAGTAAGTAAACAGCTGATTTTCCATTCCGCGTATTATTTTTTACATATCATTTTACACTTTTCAAATACTCGATATTCTGACATCATGTCCTCATGACAACAGCACTGCTGAGCCTCTCCAGTTTCTACTAGTGGCCACTGCAGCTAGATATTCTCCTGCGGCGCAAAAATAATTTTCATGTCTCAGTGCCTCTCAGTCCAGACGCAGCCTGTTAGCTTCTGTCGCTAACCTGACAGATGGACTGTTTATGAGCACACCATGCTAATAAGTCAGTTTATAATCAGGAGTCATTAACGTTAACAGCTTCCTGTGTGTGTGTGTGTGTGTGTGTGTGTGCTCTCAGCTAATTTGTCCAGTTTGATTGAATGGCAGGAAAAAGCTGTCAATTAACGACTGCTGTTAATCAGCTAAGTGACACATGTGCACACGCGTGCGCGCGCACACACACACACACATATGACAGCATAATGTGTCTTTGTGTGTCCTTGTGTGTCCTTGTGTGTCCTTGTCTTCTGTGTTTCTCTGAATGATAAATCACATTACAGAAACTGATATTATTACATCTGAGACACACACGCACACACACACACACACACACACACACACAATTCATTGGGTGGCTGTATGTGTGTGTATCCTGGTTGTGTCTCGTTAATTTGCCAAATCAGAGACAAGGACACACTGTTGCTATGAGAGCAAACCTCCACTTAGACACACACACACACACACACACACACACACACACACACACTGCTGATACATGATTTAATTCAGTGGTGTTGATCATTAATTCATATTAATTATAATTAAATTCAACAGAACTTTATTTATTTATGACTTATTATCTCAACAGACCAAGCAAAGTTACTTCACTCTGAAATGTTTGTTTCTTCTGCTTCTGCTTCAATAACAAACCATTTTATAAAAATATAAACAGCAGATTCAAATAAAATGAAATAAATTGAATGTTTAATATGTATAAAACATTGGGAAAGAAGCAGTTTTTCAGATCTGATCACGTTTCATCCAGAAATATTAAAAAGATTATACAGTTTCTGTGTTAATAAACTCTGAGATCTTCAACTTGTTCACCTTTCAAATTAAAGGCACAAAGCAGATGAAGATATAAATAAGATTATTATCATTTCCTCAAGTTGAGTCTTTGCTCTTGAATCTGACACGAGTTCCTTCAGTTCAGCACACTTCATGACTGATCGGACTGAACACAGATGGACTGTTTAAATACTTTAGATGTTATGTTGACTTCCTCATCGCTCGATTCGATCGATCTCTAAAAGCTGTCCAACAACATGAACTGTTGTCATGTGACAACTGAGTCCGCTGAATATTTTTCAAGGTTTTCTAATCCTTTGTATGTTATCTTCCTCTAACTTTATGTTTGAACTGTGATGGTGTTGTATTCTCTTAAACCTGCAATTTTATACATTAAGGCTATATTTGGAGATAAATGTGATGCTGCTGACATTCAAAAATATATTGTTACTGTGTGTCGTTTGTCTTGTTTCTCTGTCTGTCTTTTAGCTGTCCACCTCACTGTAAGTGCTGATGTCACCAGCCTGAAGTCCCGCCTCCATTTCCAGGACAACGGGCAGAGTGTTTATTCTGGTTACCTGTCACTGCCAAAGAAACACTGTCAACCCCTAAGAGTGGGACTGCTGGTGAGACATTAAACAGATAACAGTCTGACACCCTGTAGCACAGCCACACACACACACACACACACACACACAAAGACAATTTGCAATTAAAACTGTAAAAAATCATTGCATTGTATACAAAAACACTGTACATATTTATCTATTTACTTTTTATACTTACATTTGCACTACTGCCTAGTGCTTTTTACTGTGTACTTTTTTTTACTCTATTTTATGTTGCTTCACTTAGTTGTACACTGTGCAATGATAATAAAAAGGATTCTGATTCTAAAGGTTACAGTTTTTATAACAACCACATTTATAGTTCAATGTTTATGTTTTGTTTGTGTATCTGTTTGTTGGTAGGTTGGTCTGTCAGCGGGATTACACACACAACTGAATGGCTTTCTATGAAACTTGGCAAAAAACAGACCCCATTAACTTTTAGTGATCCAAATAAAGAGACAGATCCAGGAATTTTTTTTCTCTTTCTTAAAGATTGTGTGACAGGCAGCAGTTCCACATTTTTATTAATCTAAATGCAAAAGTTTCAGGCAGAGGGTTTTAGATATTTTAATTAAAGGAAGTTCTGCTGTGTGAGATAAGACTGACTGGCTCTTCTAATCAGTCTGACAGAGTTTACATCCTGCTTCTCCACCAGTGTTTAGAGGAAAAACATTAAAGTTTCTCTAACAAACTGCCCACAGCGTCTGAGAGCAACAGTTCAGCTTTTTACAAGGTTCATAGAACAAGAGGACCTTTGACTGTTGATCTAAAGAGCAGAGGGGCATGTTGAGCTTTCAGTTGGTCTATAGGCAGATAAATTGTTAAGCTGTGTAGGTTGAGTTGAAGTCCACATGTTCACTTTTATGTACTTGGCCCTTTCTGTCATGTCTTTGTGTATGTCTTATCTGTTCACTTAATTTAAATTAGCCTGCAGAGACCAAATCTGAAATTTACCATCATGTTCCACCATCAGTGTTTAGTCACATGTATGTTCTTCTTCAAGTGAAGTCATCATTGTGTGTCCTGACGCTGTTAAACCTGAGAAGTGTTTGAAAACTGTTCTGCAGTCGCTAAAATGTATCTGATGCCCCAACAAGCTACCATCAATGGATCAAATGACAGACAACAACCATGGACCGAGGTAAGGGTAGAATAGTTCCTCGTGTTAAAGGTGTTTTTTTCTGTGTGTTTGTCTTCTTCAGAGTCCAATCCGAAACAAAGTGGAACCTTTGGTGTTCTCCCTGAACGTCTCTCTGTTTGAGAAGCTTCCTAAGAAAAGAAACGCTGTTCAGGACCTCCAACGTCTCCCTGTGCTGAGTCAGACACCCCAACCCATCAGAACTCAGGTCAGAACCTATAGAAGTGGGTCAACCTACAGAACCCCAGGTGTAAGCCCATTGGAACCCAGTTCATTATTCACAAAATGAGTCCCAACTCAAGAGGAGGCCAGTTATAAGCGATGGGCTAATCAAGGCCTCACCACATATTCTGCCTTTTTCAATTATAGGACACTAAGTGACTTTCAGGCAAGACTACATGACTAAATGTAAAGCAAAATATGTCTTTAGATTTCTTCAGATATGTCACCATATAAAAAGCCTTATGCTACAGAGTCAAAGTGAATTTGAAAATATCTTATTGAAAGTCATTATTACTGCCCATGAATCAGATTCAGGGTAAAAAGTACTTTCTATAGGGCTCTTCAGGAGATTAAGTTAACAAGCTCCACCTATATAAAAATAAAATGGGAGTGGGAAACAGTTGTATCTAAGAAGTTTGGAAGGAATATTGTGAATTTCAGCGGAGGATATCGGGCTCAATTACATGGAGGGTGTTTGGCAGGAAGAGTGTGTGTAGAATATTCATAACACCTGCTCTGAAATCTCATCACTCAAGTGGCTCCATCTGCTGCAGGAACCACTATTATTTGTTCTTGGCTGGTCCAAAAGTAAAGCTTTTTGGCATCAGATTTATTCACAAGTAGTTACTATATTTGGGATGAATACATTTAAGTGGGATGAACCCCTCTTTGGTCTTTTATGTTCGATGTCAACAAATATTAAAATGAAACACATATTTGGAATCTTAAGTATGGCTGCTAGAAAAACAATTTCAAGGAAATGTCTCCAGCCAGATGTCCCATTTATAGAGAACTGGTAGGATATTATTTATGAAATCTTTGTAATGGAAAGAATAACCTTTTCAGTGAGGCTCCAGGAACACAAATTCAGGGACATTTGGAAATCTCTTTATAACTTGTCTGTTTTTCATTTATTTTCTAAAACTTGACACACCCATGTTCTGCCTGTTTTGTTTTGTGTTAAAAACTGAAAAAATGGTCCACTTTATGAATATGGAGCCAGAACAGTCTCATAATGGATAAATGCACACAGAAAGGAATAAAAGCACGAAAAAGGACTCACAAATGTATTTGGGGAATTGTGTATATATATGTATATATATATGACTTGATCCACAAATGCATTTTCAATGCACATACAACTATGCATTAATCCATCTATAAGTAAAAAAAAATTACATATAAAAATAAGATTTGTAAACATATTTGTGATGTGCACACAAAATGTCTTGTTTTAAATATGTGCAATAAAAATTCACAAATGTACAAATCGTCAGTATTTTGCAATTTTCATCAAATACATATTTGGAAGTTGTAACATTGATATATGAATTGTCAAACGTGCATTTGTCTCAGTGCTTTTAATTTGTAAACCTCCCTGCATTTGTGTGCAGATCACAAATGCGTTTTTTCTACAAGGGGGTCGTCTGCAGCCAATCAGATGTCTCACTCCTTTACAGCCAATCACATGAGTGCCTCCCCACAAGGGGTTTTTAACTGACGTCATTACAGCGCGCAACGGAGTTTACCCATGGTTCATAGCGGTAGTCGGCTTTGCTCTTCCGGTTGAACTGGTTGAACTCGGTGTTTACGCTAGCGTAGCTGTCATGCTCGCTCTAAAAACCGGCTTTTAACACAAAGAAAGTGACAAAATGGACAAAAATCGGAGGTGGATACACAGTACGGATGTTTTAAAAAGTTGTGAGGACAGTGCTCACCCGTCAGTTCTCACGGAGTGGGCAGATGACACATGCACAAATGCGCGTTTGACAATTCATATATCAATGTAACAACTTCAAAATATGTATTTGATGAAAATTGCAAATAACTGACGATTTGTACAGTTGTGAATTTTTAATGCACTTATTTACAAACAAGAAATATTTGTGTGCACATCACAAATATGTTTACAAATCTTATTTTTATATGTGAATTTTTTTTTTACTTATATATGGATTGAAGCATATTTGTGTGTGCATTGAAAATGCATATGTGTATCGAGTCATATATATATACAATTCCACAAATACATTTGTGAGTCCTTTTTCGTGCATTTATTCCTTTCTGTGTGCATCTATCCATTATGAGACTGTTCTGGCTCCATATATGAAAGGATATATGTAAAGATGAATATGGAATAGTTGTGAAGATGTGAAACCAAATAAAGGAAAAAAATGTAATGAATAAATAAATCAAAAAATCAAAAAAATTACAGAGTCCCAAAAATCTGAACCCAAGTCCATTAGAATCCAGTGTATAAGTAATAGGTAATAGGTAAACACATAGCAACCCATATTATCACCCATCAGAACCTGGACCCCACAAAATGTTAAGTGGGCCCTGATTTGAATTTGCATTAGAGTTGGCTCCAGAATCTGCAGCCAGGTCAGTATGAATCCAAATCAAGGTAAGAAACAAGCAGAACCTGCAGGAAAAATCCTGAGAACAAATTTAAAATCTTAGGAGAAGTGTTTGAAAAATCCCTGTCTGAAGTTGAATTTCTTTATATATCAGATCCACATCCAGAAGGCCTGTGGTATTGATAACCGTTGCCATAGTAACCTTCAGATGAAGGCCCAGTTCACAGATGAGAACCGGAACCCTTTCCCCATGTGAGTAAACTACTCTGTTCAATTTAAGGGTGTAGCAACCTCATTATTACTCTTATTACTCTGCATGAGTCTGATTAACAGTGGCTCAGTGGACTCACTGACTCCAGGCGACATGTGGACTGTATTTCAGCCAGTCAGCCCTACACAGCCTGTAAGCATCAGCCTACAGATATCTAATTCCAACACTGTCTCACCGCTGACATGATTCATTAGTTTGAGCTAATGTTTATGTGTAATTTTTGTTGGCATGAGAGAATGTTGAATTTTGTCACATGAATATACTCAAGTCCCACCCACATGGACCTGACCATTTGACCTGAGACATGATTTACACTTACCCTAAAGGACCTGAGACTCAACGCAGACTTTCCTCACCCATGGTACTTGGGTAGAACGTACCACTAACCCAGGTGCAGTCCATTTGATGTATATGTCATTGTGGGAGTCATTGGTTTCCAACTATTTACAGTAGTTTATGTTCTGAGGATGTGGTGTTTGCTTGTGTAGTTTTTATTTGGTGTTTTACTTTTTTGCTGTTGATTGATTGTTCTTCATCATCCTGAATTATATGCCTAATGACAAGAAATTCTAAAGACAACATGAACAAGGTGATTTGGTATGAGTAACTGATTGTTCACAGACAGACTGCTGTAAATGAAGGTTTCACTGACAGGGATAAAAGCTGTTTTATCATCTGACTACTTGGATAAAAACAATGATTTTACCCCACAGAACAAAGGATCTGATCTACTACTGCCTTGATTGGTTAGTTTGTTTGTAACTTTGGTGTTTTAACGTGATAAAACATACTTACGGACTGGACTGTCACCCTGGGACAGAGAACTATGATGAATCCGATGAATGCACTCTACTTGATGGCAAGCTGCTCAGTTCTGTGGTGTGATCTCAGATACCCCAAAGGGTTCCTTTTGGAAGCTCTGCAGCTAGCAGTGTTTGTATGTCACTCTCTGACATACTTGTGTGCTGTACATTTTATTTTGATGTGATAGCATGCCAGTGTGGCAAAATTGCATATTGGAGCATGCTTTCGAAATTTGCGTCACTGGAAGTGGGAATAGTTTCAAGTGGCATAATCGCTGGAGAATTTTTGCATATTTGTGTGTAATGTATTCATCACATCCTTAGTGTCAAAAGGCCAAGAAGTCAAAAGTGTTAAAAAACAAGAAAATAATTGTCAGAAGTCAAAAAACAAAGAAGACAAACTGAAGCCAGCCAGCTCTGTCAGACCCATCTGACCACTTCCCTGTAGCACTGTGCCATCTAGTATCTCATCGTCATTTATAAAACAAGGTAAAATAGGATTGGGATTGGAGCAGGGCATATAAGGGACAGGAATGCATGTGGCATGAACCAAAACCTAATAAACCCAATGATAGTAAGGAAAACAGCTGCTCCATCCCTACGCTCCTGCTCGGTGTCTCAGGTCAGCTGACCAGCTGCTCCTGGACGTACCGAGGTCTAAGCGGAAGCTCAGAGGGGAAAGAGCTTTTTCCATTGCCGGTCCCAAACTTTGGAACGTCCTCCCGCTCCATATCAGACAAACACCTCACTGTCCATTTTTAAAACTCATCTTAAACCCATTTTTATTCTTCGGCTTTCAACCCAGCATGAGAATCTGCTCTTGTTTTAGTGTTTTATTGTTTTTATTGTTTTAATATTTTTATTGTTTTATTGTTTTTATTTTTGTTTCCTATGTTTTTATGTTTCATGTTCTATTTCTTTTCATGTACAGCACTTTGTCCAGCTATGGCTGCTTAAAGCGCTTTATAAATAAGGTTGAGTAGAGTTGAGTTGAGAATTAAAACTTGACTATTTGGCAGGCATTTTTACTTGAATGTGGGAACTAAACACAAACATGATTAGCTATCCTGAAGGAATTGAGACCAGACTTCAGGCATCATTTCGAACTTGACTTTGACTCATCCTGATGGACTTGGGTCTTGACTGGATATTTCAGACAGTTACTTCTGCAGTTAAGGCTGGTTTAATAGATACATCAACCCTAACCCTAACCCCATAGATACATCAGGGTTAGGGTTAACAATACACCTAACCCTTACCCATCACTAAAGTTTCAAATCGTAAAGAGGCCAGTGTATCTTCTCTCTTCTCATTGGACACAGCTTACCTCGGGCTGTTGCTATAATGTTTTAATTGTGTATTTTTTGGTGTTTCCAGGAAGAAGGGGAGGCAGGTGTTTTACTACAGCGGCAGTATTAACCGATTGTTTCTGGAGGTGAACATCAGTAACACACCATCACCAGGCCAACCAGCAGAGGATGCTCACAATGCTGTTTTGAACATTAGCATCCCACCATTACTCGTATACTCAGGAGTCCGAACAAAGGTAGTGAAGCATGAGGTGTTTTAGCAGGTAGGGAACAAGAAAAATGATGATGTGGAGAACAATGTCGACTGCATAGAAGTGGATAGTGATGCTGTGACTAAACAAGGACTAAGACTTGAGGGACAACCTATGTTACAGTATGGATGAGACTTGGACTTGACTGATCGACTTGAGACTTGGAACTCGACATTGATCAGGTCCTCCTCCAGTCAGTTGTTTGTTTTTAATTCAGGGTGATGTCCATGAGTTGGTGGAGTGTTTTGTCAATGACACTGAGCTTCTATGTGATCTGGGAAACCCTTTCAAAAGCAACCAGGAGGTACAGACTGTTGGCACTACAGAACTTCAACTACTGTTTTGTGTATTTTTAATAACTATGTGTACTGTAATACTCCTGCTGAGACTCTGTCTGTTGCTGTGTCTCTGTCTATATTTCAGGTTCAGGTGTTGATCATATTTCAGCCATCTGAGATCAGTTTACACGCCAAAGAGATTCAGTCTGTGCTGCAACTGTCCACGTACAACCCACACATGCATGAACCCATACACATGCACACATGCACATACGCACGCACACACACACACACACACACACACACACACAAAGGTTCTGACTTGTGACTCTGTGTTTTCAGGCTCAGTGAGCAGTCCGATCTGTTTCCACAATCTGTCTCCATGTTGGTGGAATATTCACTGCAGGCTTCTCTCACTCTGTGAGTACCTCACAGTGTAACAGCTCTATTGATCTCCTCTGACCTTTGACCTGATGACCACACGTCTCTAACCGTGTCCTGACAGAATCAATCCGCCAGGCTCTGCCTCTTTCAGTGGTCATGTGATTGGTGAGTCAGCCATGAAGAAGACGGAGGATGTCGGCAGTTTGCTTCTCTTCACCTTGCAGGTTTGTCTAAAATCAATTTGACTCCCCAGAGCCTAAACATACCAGGTGTTCACCCTCTACCTTGTCTGACAGGTGCACATCAAAGGGAGGCCGCTGGGTCGCCAAGCCAACATGCAGGTGGAGTTTGATTGGCCGATAGAGGTGTCCAGTGGGAAGTGGCTGCTATACCTGACAGAGATCCAAATGAATGGCACATCAGAGCCGCACTGTAGTCTGCCCAGCAACATCATTAATCCCCTCGGCCTCATGGTATTTATTGGAACATCTGCTTTTGCCACCTTTAAAAATAAATCTTGCAGGCACAAGTCCATTCCAAGCAGAATCCTTAACTGAAGTATCTTGTGTGACAGTATAATAGCTTCTATAAAGTGCTTGTGTGATTTTCCACATTTGCGTTAATTTCTTGGGGAAAAAATGCATGAATCTTGATGAAGAAAAATGTGGTGTTTTAGGTGGCTTGTATCTATGACTGAGTAGTAAAGAGGACTGTTGATCCTTGGCAGGATGAGGGTTAGGAGGGATAAGAGCTCTAGTGAGTGCCATTGTTAGTCAGATCATTAAAGTAATAGAAATAGTTATGTTGTTGGCACTAAATATTTGAAAAAATTAAGCTAAACTGAGTTCAAGTGAACTCTTCGGTAGCTGACCCCCCTGCTGTGTGCTAAATGTCTATTTCTAGAGTAAACAATTTTTTTATTTTAATTGTTAATGAAAGTTTGTAACAACAAAGACACTTCCCTGCCACTTTTGAAACAATCTTTGAGCTCATAAATCTCATCCTCAACCACTTGATTGACTATTCGGTTAATCCTTTCCTCTTCCTGTTTGCTCAGGTGTCAAAGGAGGTGGAGGAGAAGAAGAAGAAAAGGAGGAGTCTGGAGGAGGAGGTGAAGGGGAATATGGAGGAGCAGAGACATACACCTTTACCCGCCCTCCACCTGCAGGGACACAAGAAGTCCTACACTTTGGTACAAACATAGTCAAGTCTGTAGGAGTGTAACCCACCACCAACATTGGGTGCTCTGAGGGATAAAAAAAAAATAATAAATTAATAGATCTGTAAAAAAAAGACTTGCATTCAAGACACAATGTTGCGGCGGGGGTCTTGGTCAGGACCCAAAAGCAGAAAGAGCGGAGGCAGAGATCAGTAGTAACAGGGTTTATTTGAGTCAGAGAGTTCGTAAAGAGGTTGGGGTCCTCAGGCGGGCAGGCAGGCAGGTGGTATCGGCATGCAGGTGTAGGCAGGCCTAGTGTCGATCCCATAATGCGACCTGACAGGCACGCTTGAGGAGCGGTTCACCATTACTCTCCTGCCTGTCAGGTCGCACTCGGGGATCAACACTTTTTGTCTGGCATGACGGCGACGCGCAGGAGATGCAGCAGCTAACCTGAGTAGTTCAAAAACCTTCTTTTTCATAAACTCTGTGTACACAAACAATGTTCTCAATGCTCGTGTTCATGAGTAGAGACCCTGGTGATGCTACGAGCAAAGTTTCATGTTGTGTCGAACCTTCTTAGTGTTCTAAAAATAGCGATTTTGATGCTAGCTTATGATGCCCCTAGCTCTCCCGTTAAAAATGAACGTGCCCAAAACCGAAACCACGGTAAATCTTAAAAGTGCCTCTTTCGTCGTAATTATGCTTTTACACGAAGGTTTGACTCATATTCAATCCCAAATAAAGCCTTGGTTGCTTATTGGCGAGAGTTTCGCTTTAAGTAGCAGGGGGATGATGAATGAATGAAATGCATGTGTGCCTCTCCGCTGGAGCTGGTACAGCTGGCACGCCCACAGTTCCAAATGCCGGTAGATGGGAACCGGTGAAGGAAGAAGAGAGGGGGGAAGACAAACGGGGGGGAAACACACCCCGACTGCCTCCACTCACACCATGACACACAACTTCTTTTTCTGTGTAAAATACTCCACTTTTACTAATGTGTTCTGTCATGTTTCAGTGTGTGTGTTTTTGCTGTAGTGTGAGTATCTTATGAAGACCTTAGTACAAAGTGAGATCATTTGAGGAAAGTAAAAACATTTGTGTAAAATCAGGACATTTTGTTGTCTTTACTTCTTGATGGAGCACTTTTAAGTTTGGGACTTGATTTAAAATGCAATTTTGTTTTAGGTCAGGAGCCTTAAATGATGGTGCTAACAGGAACAAATGTGTGTTTGTTTATGAAGGATTGTGTGCACGGGGCTAACTGTGTGACGTTCGTCTGTCCGCTGCTCAACATGAACAACTCAGCCACTTTGACTGTCAGAGCCAGACTTTGGAACTCCACCATGATTGAGGTACAAACATTTTTTAATTAACTTAGAAAACAAGTGTTCCCATTGCTGAAGATTTCAGCCTTTTAGCTCCTAGCTTGGCTTTGGTTTCACATTTGCTGTTTACTTCAGTCTCATCGATTCCAGCTGGTTTCTGACAAACCCCCAGCAGACAAAAGTAGAGGGCCTCAATGAGGGACTGGTTGACACAGTGGAGAATTCAGCAGCTGAAGGGATGAATATTATTGATTTATAACTTATTTTAATTGTATCTTGTCCATGTGTTTCAGGACTACAGTGATGCAAGGAGTGTGTTGGTTCGAGCCCGGGCTACTCTGAAGCTGCAGACTAACAAACATACCATCAACATGGACTCTCACAGCACAGAGGTAATAAACTGCTGATAGCGCTCCCTCCAGCCTTCAGTGTTCAACAAAACATGATGACATATCTGTTGTTACTAGAGATTGAAATCGAAGTGATTGTAGTTTCCTGTGTTAGTTCCTAAATTGCAGTAGTCTTCTCTGCAGATTGAGGTTAACATTTATCCTGACCTGGGGCAGCAGATGGACTCTAGTGCCCCCCTGTGGATCATCGTGGTGTCTGTCCTGGCTGGAGTCTTACTGTTGGCTCTGATCTGCCTGCTGCTCTGGAAGGTAACCTGAGTTGCAACATATCGACAGAAAACTCAACTGAAGATTTGTGCCTTATCACTGGCAGTAATTTCTGCTGTGGACTGATGTGCACTGAAGTGTCACTTTTAGAATGTACTGCTTCCTCATCACCATAGCAGAATTAAGAAGTAATGTCATCATCACCTCCTGGTTGGTTAAGTACCGTTGTGTCACCCCCTGCTATTTAGTGTGGTTTCTTCAGGCGAGCCAGTGCCAGAGAACTTTACCAGCCAAAGACCCAGAAAGCCCAGATGAAGAGCCAGCCGTCTGACAACGACAGGCTGGATGAGGAGCTCTGAGGCTGGGCACACTGCTGCCAGAGAGCCCTGCTGTAAGGACCAGCTGTTCACTGACAGTTTACTGACTCAGAGGCTGGGCATACTGATGCCAGAGAGCCCTGCTGTAATGACAGGCTGTTTACTGACTGTTTACTGACTCTGAGGCTGGGCACACTGATGCCAGAGAGTCCTGCTGTAATGACAGGCTGTTTACTGTCTGTTTACTGACTCTGAGGCTGGGCACACTGATGCCAGAGAGTCCTGCTGTAAGGACTGGCTGAATATTAATGTTTTTTCAGTCACAGCGCAGGGGCTTTTATTTTGACAGTCAGAGTCTAACAGTGATAGTGATGGAGGATGCTAGAGTTAGGATGTTTAGCAGGAATAATGTGTTCCACTATCCTGGTTTTCGTGCTAGCATTCTACTGTTAGCGAACTCTTAGTAAACAGTTTCCAGCTGAGGCTGATGTGATGTCATCATTTCTGCTGGTGTTTGGACATAAACCAAAGTATTGGACACATGAGCACTTTATTGTCATTGAATAAAAGGAACACAATGAAACTGTGACTGTAGCAAACCTGTTCGACAGCCTTTTCTAAAACCTGAGGATTATGAAATCACCCAAAGTAAAACTATATCCAGGAAGTAGCTTCTAGCCAGTAGACAGACCTTTATAACTGTTGACATACGATGAATGAATAAATAAGTAAATAGTTAAAGTGCAGTGACTGAATTAATAAATGAATACCTCATAAACAGTTAGAGTGTGATAAAAGAGTGAATAAATAAGTAAATAGTTGTTATGCAGTGAACTTGTGTTATTTTGCAAGAGGCATTAAAAATTTAGCAGCAGTAAAAGGGCAATGTTGCACATAAAATCTTTTCTGTTTGAGAGATGAGGTTATGGTTTCAAAAGTTTGTCCACAGCTTTGGGGAAGAAGCTGTTTCTGAGTATAGTAGTTAGTCTTTGTGTGAATAATTCTGAGCCTGCCTGAGGCAAGGATGGTGAACATGTACTCTCTGATCAACAATGCCTGTATGTTGGCCTGATGATGTTGTTAGATGAAAAGTTAGAGTGTCACCAGAGTTATTAAGGGACCTTCAGACCGAACGTGATAAGAAGCGAATGGAGTGGTAATTCTACATTGAAAATCAATGTAAATGGCGCGATGACACGCGATTCAGGCGGCGGCGGCGTGAATGGAGCGTCTGGCGCAGTGCGAATGAAGTGTCTGGAGCGGCGCGTCTGAAGTGTCTGAAGCGACGCGAATAAAGTAGAAAATATCCAACTTTTCAGGCAGCATCGCGCCACGACATCCAATCAGCGACGAGTTCAAGCCGACGACGTCACTTCCCTGACGTGCGGTTGTTTACGGTTGCTCAGAGCAACGATGGAGGAAAAGCTTATTGTAGCTGTGTGTGGGCACCCGGTGCTGTACGACACCACTGCGGTGTTCTACCGGGACACATTTTTAAAAAAGAGGCGTTCAGACCACTCTCTTTCCACGTCGATCATGGCTGATGTCACCACCGTTGCTGCACTGTACCGCCCCGACCTGAACTGGGCTCTGGTCAGCCTGAGGTAACGCTGGAACCGGTCGTCATCCAGACGGAGCTCCTGGAGGAGACAGTGAAATGCCCCCAGCTCCGTGCGTCTCCGGAGGACTTCATGAACCCAGACACGACGGCGGGTGGTTTTCCGGTGTTTCTGGGACTTGTACAGCAGGTACAGTGAAGCAACGGTGGTGACATCAGCCATGATAGACGTGGAAAGAGAGCGGGTTGAGAAAGACCGGTTCAAAAATGAGCGGGCAAGCGCATCGTCTTCTTTTCTCAAGCGCAAATGATGCGAATAGCGTGAATGACGCGAATGAAGCGAATAGTCCAAAATGATCAAGCGGCACGAATGAAGCGTCTGAAGCGATTGTATTCGCGTCTGTCGCATTCGGTCTGAACGCCCCAATTCACTTCATCCTGAGGGGAACATGAAAGTCTGAGTACACTCCTCTCATAAGAATGAACATGTTAAAAACAATGAGTAGCCAACACAGAAAACAACGAGCAACGTAACAGTAAATAAAAACTTCCCGTTTTATGTGTCATCACATCCTGCTGCTGTGTTGGACATGAGTTCTCTGTATTTTTCTGCAGTGTGGCTTTTTCTTGCGCAGAGGCGTGTGGCAATCCACGGCACTTCACCAGGGAAGGCTTCTTGGTAAGGACGAGAAGCGACAGTATACGGAAACTGACGGTTTCTTAATCCAGGACGATCTTTTCTTGTCCAGGAACCGGAAGTCTCCCAAACACTGGGTTACCTCCTGGAGTGAGACACACTGAGGGATAGATGTT
>NC_044210.1:0-10000 GCF_900880675.1 Sparus aurata
ATCACTCCATTTTGTTTTTTTTGTTTTTGTTTTTTTTATTTTTATTATACAACACAAAATAAACAATACAACCACAAACAACCACAGTAAAATAAATCAGACAAAAAGATATGACAAAGACATGCTACATATACAAGCACATACATATACACAAAGTCAAATTAAAAACACAGATGGGGGGGGGTAGTACTGTACAATTGCAATTCGATTGTTCATTTCATAATCATGTTCATTTCTTAATCATTTTCAAGTTAATTTACATGGAAACAAGGTGACAATGTGACTTACAGGGCTGCACAGCAAGAGTCCTCCACCATCTCAAATTTGGAACTCTGCGATAATTCCCAGAACTTGGTCCCAATTTATTCCAAAATTATACGCTGAATCGTTCATCAAATCGGCCATTCGCTCCATTATAAGAAGATCAAAAAATTCAAGTAGCCATGTTTCTTTTGAAAAACAATTTGTCTTACGTGTCTTCCAATTAATCAAAATCATTCTTTTAGCAACCAAAAAGTCTAGGCCTGCTATTTTCCTATCTCTCTTTGACCTGAGTTGTGCAGCCCTATATCCCAACAAACAAATGAGAGGACAAGGAGAGAGTTCTATCTTCAGCATAAGTGACACTGAGTGGACCACATCCTCCCAGAAGGATTTAACTGCAGGACAGTGCCACAACATGTGGATCAGAGTTCCTACTTGACCACACCCATACCAACATAGGTCAGAAGATCTGGGGTCAATTTTTTTCATTCTTGCTGGTGTGATATACGCTCTATGATGGATTTTCATTTGTATGACTCTAAATCTGACCGATTTGGACATGGCTGCAGGGTCCCTCCATATTCTTTCCCACTCTGTTGAATTTAATGAGACCCCTAAATCCTGTTCCCACTGTAACTGAGTGTGGGCGTTAGGATTTGAGGAGGAGCATTTTAACAATTTATATAGACCTGAGATTGTGCCTCTGTGTGATGCTAAACCTCTCAATTTACTATCTATTTCAACATTGTATTCCAAATATTCTCTTGGGAATTTTGATAGTACTGATGCTAATTGTGCATATTTTAAGAAAGCATTGGCATTTAAACTATACCTCTTTCTGAGCTCCTCAAGAGACAAAATCAACCCATTTTCTACAATTTGTGAGATTACATTAATGTTGTGATGCTGCCATGCAGGGTCTGACAATGGATTCCATGCTGCTTTAAATGCTGCATTATGCCATAGTGGACATGATTCTAAGGCAATCCTTGTTATTCCCAATTTTGTTATGAACCTTTTTAATAATATCACATGACAGGCTGATAATACAATTGTCTATTTTTGGTAGAGCAGGATGGTACCACAGTGATGACAATGAAATTAATTTGTTCTTGTCCCTTATAATGCCTTCTTCCAACCACTCCCAACTACCTTGGATTCTATTATGTTGATATCCCCACATTAAAGGGAATCTGGCATTAAATACTAAATAATATATATACACATCTGGGATTCCCAAGCCCCCCTTATCTCTTGGCAATGATAATTTGGTCCTATTCATTCTGGGCTTCTTTCCTTTCCACAAGAAATTGGAGAACAATTTATTTATATTATCAAACCAAGGTTTAGATATATGTAGAGGAATGGAAGAAATCAAAAAGATTAATCTTGGCAGAATGTTCATCTTGAGCACCTCTACTCTGCCCCATAAGGACAAAGGCAGGTTAGACCACCTTTTAAGGTCTTCCTTTATGGAATTTACCAGAGGTTGAGCATTTAATTAAAACATTTTACTGATAGGTGTTCTAATCTAAATGCCCAAATATTTCATCCCCTCTCTTTTCCATATAAACGGAGCGGGTCCCAGATCTGTAATGTATGTACACTGATTTAAGGGTATGGTTTCACTTTTGCTCCAATTTATTTTATAGCCTGACAGACCCAATATTCTTGGGATTGAGCATGATGGCTTTGACAAAGTCAACAAAATGGCATACATATTAAGTTTGAAATCATAACCCCCGATTGAAACACCCGTAATATTTCTTTCCATACTTACTGTACAAGCAAGAGGCTCTAATGCCAAGATAAATAATAGTGGAGATAGAAGACAGCCTGGTCTTCTAGAGTGATAAAGTTGAAATGGTGCTGAAATTATATTATTGCTCTTAACTGCTGACACGGGTTCATGATACAGAGCTCTGATCCACTGTAAGCATCTTGGACCAAAACCATATCTGGACAGAGTGTAAAACAAGTACTGCCACTCAATGCGGTCAAATGCTTTCTCCGCATCCAGTGATACTGCTATCACTGGATGTGGGAGAGAGCTGGCAACTTGCATGATTTGCATGAGTCTCCTCATATTGTTGGATAATAATCGCCCTGGAATAAAACCAACCTGATCCAGGTGGATTAAAGTGGACACAGTTTTTTTCTAATCTTTTTGTTAATATCTTTGCAAACAATTTATAGTCATTGTTAAGTAAGCTTAAAGGTCTGTAGTTGTTTACATCTAGGTGGTCATTCCCAGGTTTTGGCAAGAGTGATATTATAGCTGTCCGCACTGATTGTGGCATAAATTGCTTCTGTATAATGTCATTATATAAAATCAATGACAGAAAAAATTCAGTGGTGTAACCATCTCCTCCAGGTGCCTTACCATTTGACAAACATTTAATATTATTCAAAATTTCAGTTGCTGAAATTGGGGCATCAAGTGATTGTTTTTGCTGTTCATCTAATTTTGGCAAGGGTAGATTTGCAAAGTAAAGATCTAGCTCTTGCTGTGTTACTTTACATTCAGATTTGTACAGTGATGAGAAAAATGTTTTAAACGTGTCATTGATAATATCATGGTCCCTTAAAATCTCACCACTGTCATTTCTTAGAGCGGAGATTGAGTGCTTTTGTTCAAGTTTTTTTAATTGGTATGAAAGCATTTTCCCTGCCTTCTCACCATTTTCATAGTGTAAAGGCAGACACCTCATTCAATAATGCTTGTATCTCTGCCCTTGCCCAAAGCATTGCTTGTTTCAGAGTATTGTCACTTGGATCTGCCATATGCTTCAACTCAAGCTCTTTAAGTCTGGATAATAATTTCTCTTTCTTTTTAAACTTCTCTTTCTTCTTATATGATGAAAAACTAATAATTCATCCCCTACATGTTGCCTTATAGGCCTCCCACACTATTTGAATGGGAATGTCAGGAGTTATATTTAATTCAATGAATTCTTTTGTATTCTGTTGTATTAGTTTAACAAAATTGTCATCTTTTAACATGGAATTATTAAAGCTCCATCCTTTAAATTTTGGTTTAGATTTAGGAGATGGATAAAAGTTTAATGAAACTGGGGCATGATCTGATATGACAATACTGTGAATAGTGGAATCAACAACAGAATCCAATAAATTATTTGACAGCAAAAGATAATCAATTCTGGAGTAAGAGTTATGTGCCCTTGAATAAAATGTGTACTCTCTTGATTGACTGTTAATCAAACACCATACATCAGTTAATGATTGTGTTTCTAGTAGCTCTTGAGAGAGACTTATCTGCTGGTAAAGGCATCATTTACTAAATTAAAATCACCGCCCACCAATAATGGTGTGTTCTGGAACTGTGCTATCGGTATGTTTAATAAGGAAACAAAATTGGCTTGCGCCACATTCGGGGCATATAGATTAACTAAAGTTATTTTATTATTCTGCAGTTCACCTGAGACTATCACCCATCGTCCCTCTTTGTCCGAGATCACATCTAAGGCTGTAAATAAAAGTCCTCTTTGAGATTAGTATACAAACTCCTCTGGAGGCTTTAGTGCCAGAAGAGAAAAATATTTGTTGATCACCCATCGCTGTTTTAATTTCATAGTCTCTTCCTTTGTTAGGTGTGTTTCTTGTAACATCGCTATATCACATGAAGAGAATTTAAATGAGAGAGAACTTTAAACCTTTTAATAGGATTTTGAATTCCATTTATATTCCATGTGATAACTTTAATTATCCTTGATGACATTAAACATAATTAGGTTTTTTTTTTTAAAATAAGAGTATTTTGCAGAGGGCTGTACTGTGGCAGGGAAAGGAGGGGAATAAACAAACAAAAATACCACATTATACACAACATAAAACACACAAACCAACCCACAATAAAGCAGATTACATTTAGTATCAAGAAGATGAAAAAAAAAGTCCATCTCCAATCCGTGATAGTTGGGCGTAGACGTGGTATGACTGACAGCCAGACCATTACAACGCTTAATACTGATATTTCCCCAATATAAAGAAAAAAACATTCAAATCTAGGTCGAGATGGCCAACAATATTTCTTACTTTAATTTTCCAATGACAATTGGTTTACTCAAGCCGCAAAATATATAACCAAGTCCTTGTATCCTATTGTCTATATTCTAATAAAACAGGTATAGGACCTTTAAACAAAAGAAAAACAAAAGAGAGTCTGTGTCAGAAACTCACTGTATGAGGACGTCACGGACCGACGTAAGGTGCGCTGGTCCAGTGGATCTGCTGCAGCCTCTTCTCCAGCTCTGTCCATGCTGCCTCAGGCGTGTTGTAAATCAACTTCTCTCCATCAATAGTCACCACTAGCCGGGCAGGATGAAGTATCCCGCATCTTAACTTCTGCCTTTTAAGTTCTTGGATTATATCGTTGTATTCTCTGCGTTGTCCCCTCACCGCAGCTGTCAGATCCTGTCGGATGTAAAAAGGTCGATCTTCCCAGAAGAGAGTCTTTTTCTTTATTGCTGCAGCCATTATCTTCTGTTTATCTCCCCATCTTAGCAGCCGTACTATAATGTTGCGTGGTGGATCCTCAGGGTTAGGCCGTGGGCACAGCACTCTGTGAGCCCGATCCACCTCAGGCACTGGGTCACTTTCACCCGCGCCCCCAGAACATAACGAAATATGCGGACCAGCAGTCCAGTCACATCCCCGGCCTCCATGCCTTCTTTGATGCCTATGATCATGATATTATTCCTTCTGCTGCGCGACTCAAGATCATCCAGCCGATCACACAGGAATGTAACTTTTTTGGATAGCTCATGGGCCACAGATTTCTCCTTTCCCAGGTCATCTTCCAGGGTGCTTATGCGTTTTTCTGCATTTGCGACCCTGTGCTGCACAGCTTCAAAATCTTTTGATAATGTTCGGATAGAGGAGCATATCTCACCAAGTTTGACTGTCTTTGACTCTTGATTACTTTGAAATGAGCAAACTTTTCGCCCACGCTGGAGCCTCCTCACCTGCGTCGGCGTCCTGCGCATTCGTCTTCTTTGCACTCATAGTGTTTCTTGCAGAGATTTGACCTTTGATTCTCTGTCTTGTCGACCGCTCCTGAGTCATTCAGTTAACACAGATATTCCTCCTCTTTGTGTTATTTTGTAGCTTGTCTTTTCTTTTTTTAGGGGTTAAATTGGTCTGGCACGTCACCTCTCATACTAAGACGCCATGTTCACCTGTCCGTAGTTTTGTGAGTTAAGTTGGAAGAAACTTTATCATCATAATGATTTATATGACAAATTCTTCATCATTTGGGCCATCTCTCTATAAAAGCAAGAAATCTCTGTGTGTGTGTGTCTGTGTGTGTGTGCCTCAAATATCTCTGCAGATCAGGATCAGTGTGCAACGTCGGATTTGTTTGGACTACAATGGTACCGTTAATAAATTATTTCATAAATGATTTACAAATCCGCTAGCATTGTCAACCATAGCCACCATAGCCACGTGCACACCAGAGCCAATCACTGCAGAGCCCACCCCCACACCCCACCTCCTGAACATTGCCGTCACGTTTACTGCGTGTTTGGTGAAGGAAGAAATGGTAAAAACTGGCTTTTCTCACTAAAGTGTCCGCAAGCAGGACGTGAATGCAAGCAAAAAAGCACATTCCTATTGGTGTGGAAAAAGGCACCACACCAACCAATCACACAATTAGATGGCAAACCACGTGATTTGGTTGCTGAGGAACAGGTGGAAGTTGTGGGAGGGGCGGCGGCAAAAGAGTGACAGCGGCAGTGACGGTGTTAGAAGCCGTTTTTAGACAGGGCAGCAAGCCGCCAATTTGCCCATCCTTTTAGCAGCTAGGTCCGCGCTTTAGACAGAGGCCGGCAGATTGGGGGTCTGTTTCTGTCCACCAATTTTCCGCCTCGGAGGGTACACTTATTTCCGCCTCACCTGCTATCTAAATCCGAGGCGTCAATGTGCCGACCCCTGCATAAGATGGGCGGAGGTGTCGATGACCTGCACTGTTGTGCGACCCACAGCCGGGGACTTTTAAAACCAAAAAACAGCTGATCACAGCAGTCAGTCCATCATTTCATCCGCGGACATTAAGATGAGCAACTGGAGATGCTAGCGTCTCCTCGGTCTCTGTAGCTGTCTTCATTGGTCGCTTGTTGTTGTAGCGGTAAGGTAAGAATGGTCGCTACTTTCAAATTAAAAGCCCCTGCTAAGAACCCAATTCTAAACTCCAATGGGGTGCGATGTAAAGCTCTTATTTTGAAGACAAATTCGTTGTCACTGTTCACAGCCCAACTTCGTGCTTCACATCACGTCACATGTTTACGCCTACCTCAGTGGCGGCTTTTGGAAAAGGAGGAATATTACGCCTCCGGCACATTGCCGCCCTTACCTTGGAGCAAATGTGCTGCCTTTTCTATCTAAAAAGGGCTAGAGACAGCGATCGATAGCTAGTTTTGAGAGTTGAGAGATTTGTGACATTTAGCGTGTTTGGAGTGTATAGTTAGTGTGTTATGTAGTGTTTGGTGTAGTGTGTTTAGCGTGTGGTGGAGTCGTTTTTTTTGTTTTGTGAGTCAAAACAATGAGGAAGCAGGCAGGAGAGCTGAGGGAGGCCTGAGCCTGAAGCATTGCCTGGATTTAAATGTAAATAGTTACATGTAACTTTGTAAATTTCAAAATGTATGCACAACCTTAGCCAACAACAATATAAAAATGGTTTGTTAAACATTTGTGGTTTTCACAGTAAAAAATCTAACTTTTTCTTACTCTGATTTTATGTTTTTTTTTGTGATTTTAGGTCCATTGTGTTAATACAATATGTCAAAATAAAAATAACCATAGAGTCACACATGTGAGGTTGTACTGATAATAATGACACCAAACAAGGCAAGGCAAATAGTTTTTAAGGTCAAATATAATGGCAAAATCAAAAATAGTCAAATAACAATCATAGCCAAAGCAAATTATATCGCTGACGTCTCACCTTCAAACAGAGCCTCATTTGGCCATCCATGAAAAAAATACTTTTCTATAGGAATACATACTTCCTACGGGCAATGCACTAGCGTTATAAATTTGGCAAATGATTAAGATCTGTCTTTCCTTGTGTAAAAAACATTGTGTCCATTGTCCTGGCAATGTACGTATTTCGGTATATACATAGAGCTGGGAAGTGCGAGCCAATCACATGTGGTCATTGGAGATGCAGGTTGAGGCCCCTAATGCCTGGTGTGAACTGACAAGCTACCTCATAGTTGACCATAATGCACTGCACTACATAATAGAGCCTTTTATAACAAGCCTATGGACAATCAGGCTCAGAAAGGTCTCAATCAACATCTGGATTACATCAGTACCTGTCTCTTCTTCCACAGACTGTTTACATTCAGTGCCAATTCAGTCACTGGAGAACATCAGGTTTATCCCTTGTAACAACCACGCTTGTCATCAAATGGCAAAACCCACATCTGGCATGTACTATTAAGATGTCATCCAATAAGTTATGACACTCAAACCCGGCAGGGTGTCTCCACATTCACTTCAAAGAAACCAAAGCCTTGATTTCTCCTTTAATACTGGAAGAGCATTAGATTATAAACTCATCCCTTTTTAGACAATAAATCTAAATCTAATTAGCTTGATGAGACCTTAAACATGCTCTTTCTCTTGTTTGTATTGGTTAAAGAAAACTTATTTTAAGAATCACAGGGTTAATGTCAGTATTTTGGTGGAGCTAAAGCACCACCTCCTGGTAAGTTTGGGTATAATTTCAAAGGCCAATACTAACGGAATGTTCTATTCTATGATCTATTTCTAAGTATTTAGACTTTCTTTTAAATCTGATACATGTCTGTGAAGTATAAGTTGTCACTGTATGAGATTAGTGCCTCTGATGATTATGTGCTTGTGTTTGTGTTTTATTCTAACCAATAGTTTCTCTTTTGCCTATTAGGCAACTTCAGTTGTGTTCTTTTATATTCTTATAACAACTGTTAATGTGAGACCATGGTGGATTTCAACACATAGTCAGTCGCGATTTAAAAACTCATCAAATCCTTACTTTGATTTAACAAGTAAGAAATCGGTAACATGATCTATGATGTCACCGAGAGGAAGCAACGTGACCAGGCCGCCCTTGAGTCCGCCCTAGGTTCCGCCCTCGGTTTAAACATTTAAAGCTCATGCATCCTTACTCTTCTAAAACGCTTACGCTTCTCTCTTGTAATCGCTGACCTCTACATGCTCGTCTACACGCTTGCTTTTCGTTTGCTACCTTCGTACTTACTTTAATTTTTAGTACGCGCTACTTCTTATTTTTCCAAGTTAATTTCCGTACTTTGCTAGATTTTTGAAGCTCTGATACTTAGTAACCTCCAGAGATTTGAGCCACTTGTAAGATACCTCTCCAGGTGAAGCTCTTTTATTCTGAAAAGATTTTTCTTTGAAATTTGAGCAAGAACGAAATTGATCCATTTTGTTTTGTGATATTTTTCTTATTGTTAGAGTATCCTACTAAGCCAAAGAAACCATTTTTGTTTTCTTGTATTTAGTAACGAAGAAAGCTCGTCCGGCCGGCGTTTCTTTCCCAGTTATTTTTACGCAAGAAGTCAATTCACTATATATTCGGAGCTCCGTAATCACCAATTCTATCGAGACTCTGATAATTCTTAAGCCATCACGAAGTCGGTGCAGTTAAACTGCTCAAGAAGCCGTGAAGAAACATAGTCTACAGCAGAACAGAATTGTTAATCAACCGCGCCCGAAACCGCCTGCAGCACTCCCAAGCGAGACACTTCGCTGGGCAGAGGAAGTTCGACCCGAGACGACATAACATTCCAGCGGTTCCGAAGCCGACAGGCCGCAGAGAGTTCAGACGGAATCCCCGCTGTGCCGGTAACACTACGTCACCAGGGGTCGCCTCGCCATCATCCTGCGGCTGGACAGACGCTGCTTCTGCATCTAAGCTGATCCAGAGAGTCCGAATTCTGGATCATCTCCCCTCTTCAAACAAAAGTAGGCTAAGAACTCCACACACGACAAGAGTCACACGTGAATGAAATCAGAGTTGGTGTTTGTGAAAGCTTCGAATATATATTATAAATCCAAAACATCTCCCATATAATTTCGTTAGAAATTAATCCCGTAGTTGCGAATTAATGGTTCCATGTTAAGATCCACCATTGTCTGAATCCATCCAATCAATAATTCATTCCAGTCTTCACACTTTCTGTTACTTTGTCACCCGTTTGAATCATTATCTCATGTCATTTAATCTGCATTTATTTAGTTAATAAACATATTTAATCTTATGTCATTGTCTGTGCACGTTTAATTTGAAGTGGGAAATCAATGGGATCGTGGAAAGAATTCACTGCTTCAGAATAGGAGCAAATAGACATTGAAATTAAACAAGATTCACTTGAGATTGATGATTTATCTGTCCACCAAACTTGGACAGTTGATATTTTAACTAATTACCTCCGAGATTAGTTTTAGAATTCAAATATCGGAGGTGGTGCCCTGTAAACGAGTGTAAATTAATCGCCAGTGATTAATTATCAGATATTTATCAAAGTAGTGTCTCCTACACTGAAGAGAATGATGGTGGAATTAACATGGAATCAAAACAAAACTATTCATCCGGTTCAGCAAAGAGAATAAAGAAGAAAACAGATGAAGAAAAATGCTCACAGGATAAAGGTATGGTTTGTTTTCATAATGTGGGGTGGGGGGTGTTTGCTTTACGAAATGGCTC